>NC_141137.1:129246638-129403349 GCF_053477565.2 Lygodium microphyllum | reverse complement strand
AGTCAGGCTGAGCCGCCAGCAAACAGAGAACAACCACTAGCAATCTGGCTGAGCCGCTAGCAACAGGGAGGAGCCGCTAGCACAATAGAGAGGAGCCACCAATAGTTTGGCTGAGCTGCCAGCAGCAGAGAATAGGTGCTGGAATACCGCCAGGTACAACAGAAGAGCTGCCAGCAATAAACGCAGCAAAGGGGAAGTGGAGGCAGCAGTAGCAGCCTTGAACGTAGACTGGAAAACAGCAAACGCAGGAGGGAGCAGCCACCAGTTAGGGTGTTGATGCAGCGGAAGAAGAAGAGAGGTGGATACCGAACCTACTACCGGTCTTTCCTTCACTGGAGTGGAGGATCTTTGCCACTGTTTGAGCAGGTCCAGCTCTGATACCATGTCAAAAGATGATGTACCAATGAGACAGTAGGGTTTGCGGAGAGGAACACGGAGTGAACTCGGCAAACATGGAGAGGAGAAGAGAAAAGAGAAGAAACTGTGATGAATGGAGTGATGAAGATTTGAATCATGGAGTGAATGTGATACAAGGGAACAAGGGTGCCGTAGCACAAGGAAGATGATGAAGATAGCCACGAACCACGAACCGCAATGTCCTCTTGAAGGGGTGTGAGGGTAGTGGAGAGGTTGGAGAGAGGAGGTGACAGACTGAATGAATCAGCCGTGTTGAATGAGTAACAAAGGCAGCCTATAAATAGGCAAGAGATTGTCTAGGGTGGTGCTTGGAGGGAGGGCGTCATTTGTCTAGGGTGGCGCCCCATTGTGGGTGCCTAGCCCTTTTTTGGGGCTGTCCACTGTGAAACCCTAAACGCAAAATGTGAAACCCTAAATGCAAAACGCAGAACGCAAAACTGCAGGTGAATGGTTTTTCAACAACTGGGTGTGCATTGTCCAAGATTGATTGGTAACATTTGTATTTCAGCTTATGTGAATTTTATTCTTGTTGCAATTAGTGCTTAATAAGGTCATTACCACCCAATGTGAGAAGGATTGGCTGGTTTCGTGGTTCCATTATCGGGATACCATCAACTCCCTTGAATTGATGGGCACGTTGCATTTGATTGGGAGTTAGAAGCATTGCTTTAGTGTTGAAATTTTATTCAGCTGACCATCACAACAAGAATGTCTTCATACTGTGAGATAGATCAAGGTGTGCTGATGCCTTTCAGTTTAAAAATGCACATAATGAAGGGGGAAATGCAATGTCTAGTCTTAGACAAGGCATGTAGAATGGATAGCAAGCTGAAAATGTTGGTTTAGACCAAAATGCAGTTCCTTCAAGCCCTCTTGATGCTGATGCCCAACAAAAAAGTGAAGAATACGATGATCAGTTCAAAGATCGGTTGAGAACAAGTTACAACATTTGATATAGTTGTACAATTGGGAAAGGATCCTCAATTCGCTCAATTTTTGAATTTTCCAAGGAAGGGGAACAAAGGTAAGGAGAGGAAGTCATTGTCTAGAGCTTTGGGACAGCAAGATGTATTGAAGGAAGAGCCTAAACAACCTCATGATGCTTCCAATGTAGAGAAGCAAAAGCAATTGGTATCGATGGGGCAATTGATGCAAATGCAAGGCCAACTTGGTAGTGCCAATTGAAACCAATCTTTCTTCTCTGATAGGGTGGTGAGTAACTTGATTAAGCGCTAATTACAGAAATTATAAAATTCACATAGATTGAAAATGCAAATGTTACCACTTAATCTTGGAGATTGGACACGGAGTTGGTCCCAAAAATGATGCGCCTTGTGGTATTTCTTTAGCATGTATAGGTTAGAGTACATTGAGATCTAACTTGATCTCCTTTAATCTTCAATATATCTTCTTGTCCATAGCAACTAACAAGCCTTTAAACCAATTCGCCCCTTGGTTTGCTTGTGGATTGGCCTTCAATTGGCTCCTTGGATGAGAAATTTTGCCTCAAACTTAACGTTGATTGGCTAGCCGCTTGAAATTCTTTGAAATCACTATATTTTAGTTGTTGAATTTTAAATACTAAGCTCTAAATCCTGAGTACTTTTTCTACGGTGGTTGGTAAACCGTAATTTTTGTTGTAAATAGGGGTTTAACAGTAGACATTTTTCAATTGCACCCTCTTGGGATTGAATTTGATTGAGATCTTTTGAGGGAAGCTTTGAATTGGCTAAGAAAACAAAGAGGAAGGTGGAGAGAGAAATTTCAGAGTTTCATTGCTGAAATTGGTCAAAATTTAATGTTGCCCTGTTGTGAATGGCTAACTGTGTCACAAGGATGATAAATTTTATAACTTTGCTTCATTTTATTAAAAGTTAATCAACTGTGCTAATGTGACTTGCACATGTGAGATGCAAGATAATTATTTTATAGTGTGGGACCCAAGACCCTGAAATATCAGTTGATGCCAAAGGCAAAAGTTGTAATAAGTTATGTTTGATAGGTACTAGGTGGAATTGCGTGTCAGATTTTGGCGTAGACCAATTTATTGGCCACTAATGTAGGTGGTGTATTAGAGACTAGGCAGTAATTAATTAATTAATGTTGGTCTAAGGGCTAATAAGTGTTCATGGATAAATACAAATTGGCCTAGCCAATTTAATTATTGGTTGGTGGAATTATTTTTTTGGATACTAAATAATTATCAAATTAATTTTTAGAATTAATATTTTAAAAATTAATTTAATAATTTGGATTGCGTTGGAAAATGAGATTAGAAGATTGCTACTTGGTAAAACTTGTCCATGCAAGTGGAAAAACGATTTTAGGGGATGAAGTCTATTTCAACCATTGTGAGAGAGAAGGAGGCTGTTAGAGAGTAAGGAGATGTTGATGTGATTTGCAGTCACTAGGACTGGTACTACGACATGTGATAGCAGTTTGGATCCCTCCATGTAGGTGATAGCAGCCCAAGGTCCTTTCGTGCAAGTGATAGTATATAGAAGGGGCCAATAACCTTTTTGGTGGTCCTAACTTATATGTGACAGCTTCCATGGTTATTGGAGTAGGGCAGCAACAAATTTTTAACCTTTCTCGCAATAAAACTCTGAAATTTCTCTCTATAGTATTCTCTCTCATCCTGCAGTAGTCTCTCAAGTTATTACAGCAAAATCAAGCCATTTGAGTTATCAAAGGTGAATATATTGGAAAATCTTTGATGTAAATTCTAATTTACAATAGAAATTAGGATTTCACAGCCACCTTAGGATGTGTGCTTAGAATTGAGAGCCTAGGATTGGAATTCCAGCAACTAAAATCAAGAATTTCAAGGAGATTTAAGAGGCCAATCAACTCATCCCAGATTTGGGGCTTAATTTGTCTTCCAAGGAGTAGGGTGAAGCCCATATTAGATTTGGGGCAAATTGGTTTGAAAGCTTGCTGGTCAGTTTTGACAGCAAGCGATACTTGGATTAGATGAGGAGATCAGAGAATCTTAGTTTTACTTCATTCATTTGCAATAAAAGCTAAAGAAATATTGCAAGGGGCACCAGCTTTGGGGCCAATAGGCTATCCATTGTCCAAGATTAAAGTGGTAAAGTGTGCATTTTCAATTTATGTGAATTTTATGCTTTCTGTAATTGCTTATTAATTAGGTCATTACCACCCTCTTTGAGGAGAAAGGTTGGTTTCGTGGTTCCATTGTCGGGATACCATCAACTCCCTTGAATTGGTGGACTCCAAGCACCTGATTGAAGGTTAGAAGCTTTGCTCAAGTGCTGAAATCGTGTGTAGTCGAGCATTTATAGCAAGAATATCTTCAGATAGTGAGATGAGATCAAGGAATGACGATGTTGTGAAGAAAATTGCTAGGGTTTGCACTGAGGAAACACAGAGTGTACGACCATGATAGAAACACAAAGAGATAGACTGAAACCAGCCTTCCTCCTCGGATAGGGTGGTAAATCCTTGATTACAACTTAATTACAGCAGCAAACAATAAATGCAAATCTCAAAATACAAATTTACCTATTGATCTTGGACGATGCACACCCGATTGGCCCCAACATTGGCGCCCCTTTCAGTATTTCTTTAGCTTTATTGAAGAAAAAGTTGACTTACAATGGGATTCTCCCAATCTCTTTCGGTATTTCAACTCCCCTTGCTGTCCAAAGTGACTAGCAAGTCTTCAATCTATTTTGCCCCTTGATTCGGGCACTTAATTGACCTTCACCCAATTCATAGACGATGGAAATGCCCCAAATTCAATGGTTGGCTAGTCCTTTAGCTGAATTCAGCTGAAATTCACCTTCAATCTTGTTGAATCCAAGTCTTGGAGCTTTCAATTTATGGCACGCTTCCCAAGGCTGTTGCGAAACCCTAATTTCTGCTGTAAATTAGGGTTTACAGCAAAGAAATTTGCAATTTCTTAGCCTCCAAGGGTCCAAATGCTAAGATCTTCGGAGCAAGGTTGTGAAATGGTTAGAAGATGAGAGAGAAAGCTGTAGAGAGAGAAAGTTCAGAGTTTTGTCGCGAAGAATGATTGAAAATCAGTCAAATGTAGCTGCTGCCCTGCCACAACAGCATGTAGATGCAAAGAAGTGAAGAAAATCAGTCATTTACTGCTGCTGCCCTACATCAACAGCCTGTAGATGCTGTCTCGTGCTGTTGATTGGTCTTCTTTTGCCCCTGGTTGCCTCAGAAGGTCTTCCAATGGTTGCAAATCAGACCAACAGCCTCCCCTCTCTCTCTCTTGTAGGCTGAATTTATAGAAATGCCTCTCTCAAGCCTCTAAAGACGTTTTTTAGTCTTGCATGGGCATTTTTGACAAGTGGTAGCCTTCCCAAATGGTTTTTTCAGCATTTTTCATAATTAAATATTAATTTTCAGCCTTAAAATACTGAAAATTAATCTAATAATTATTTCGGTGCCTTGAAAAATAATTTGAGTGGCCAATAATTAAATCGGCTAGGCAACTTCTATTCTCGAGTGTCTTTGTGCCATCTTTGATCAACAGATTGGCGTTAGATACCATTAAACGCCACTTCTCTAGTGTCACCAAACAACTGACACTTATGGCCAAATGAATGACCTAGGCCAACAGCTGTCATCAGATACCACTAAGTACTTGTGCGGCATAACTTATAGCATCTTTTGCCTTTGACATCTCGTGATTTTTTCGAGTCTCGGGCTCATAAATTTACTTTAACCCCAGTTGCACCTCACATGTGCATCATTTACTTAATTATGTGATTAAAAATTAATTCACTTGTTAAGTGAGGTTTCAAAAATACATGTCCTCATGACAGCTCTCCCCCTTGAAATCCTTGCAATCGTCCTCTATTGCACTGCCAAATGCATCAAAAGCAAAGTACTACACTGGAATTTTCATAGGGCATCATAGTCAACACAACATTGCCCATTGCTGTTCAACCATTCCATATGCCCAACATATGTTGAAAATCACAAGCCAACATAACATAACATAAGACTTACAAAGAATCTCAAAACATTGCAAGATTATCATGTGACATGTCTATTATTCATAAGCTCAACTCATCTGGCAAAACCAAACCATAATATAGTGAAAACCAAGTATAAACCATGGCTAAAACATCAATGGCATCATAACATATTCTATTATTCATGGAACTAGATGTAAACCAGTGAAAACTGAGCATAATCTGATCACTTGCTGATCTGAGAACTGATCACAAATTGTTGCAAATGTGACCCCAAACTGATTAAAAACTCATTGCAAAATCTGACCAACAATCAATGCAAAAGCTGATCCAAAAAGTGACCATAAACAGTTCTCAAGGTTATAAAAAACTGAGCTGAATTGATCAGAATTTTTGTCTCAAAATCGAGGCAAAGTTCATGCTAAATTGTTCATAAGCCGATGCAAAAGTATAGTTCCAGTGCCCGAGTGAAACTCATACTCATTTGCATACATCTCACAGTGACTAGTATACTAAGTAGTGATCTCATGGCAAACATACTGTCAGCGTAGTATCTTGGATGCATACTGAATACATCCGAGAGCTGTCCATAACTTGGAGGAGGGGAAGTGCTACCTCTCCCTTAAGCATCAGGCAATACTCCGGACCCTTGCTTTGCTGAACGTGACGGAGTCAAACTAAAGTCGGCTCTAATTGAAAGGCATCTAGGTAAAGTTGCAACAACTGAGGATGGTTTGCCAAGTCATCCTCTTCCATCCATTTGGCATCCATTGGTGAATAATTCTGAAATTTCACCAAGTATCTTTTGGAAACTTTACCTTTGACCTTTCTTTCCTTATGTGCCAAAATCTGCTCAGGTACCAAAATCTGATCTAGCTTCTCAACCTCAGGCTGAATTTCCGTAGACATATCCTCTGGCACATCACCATGAAAAGGCCTCAACAAACTGACACGAAAGGCATTGTGTATCTGCCAACGTGGAGGTAATTTCAGCTGATATGCCACATCGTTGATCTTCTTCAACACATGGAAGGGCCCATAGTATCTCATACTCAACTTCGGATGCAATCTTTCTCTTCCTTTCATCTTTTTCAGCCTTGCCTTTTTTAAACGTATCAATACATAATCACCCTTTGCAAACTGCAAAGCACGTCTGTGGCAATCAGCTGTTCTCTTTTGCTTTTCTTGTGATCTCTGAAGTGCATATTTTATCTTTGCATAGGCTACATTGAAGTTTTCCACATAACGATCAGTCTCAAAGATCTTATCCTTAGTTTGCAGAATAGGTGGTATCTTCTTACCATCCTCAACCACCTCAAATGGGCTTTGTCCGTAGAACTATACACTGTGTTGTTGTAAGGAAACTCAAGCAAGGGCAAATACTACTCCCATTGTGTCTTGTGGTCTGAAACATAGCACCTAACACTGTGGAATTTGCTTCCTCAGACCGACCATTTGTCTGTGGATGGAAGGATGATGAGAATTTCAGCGTGGTATCCATATTCTCAAACAAGCCCATCCAAAATAAACAGGTTATTTGGGGGTCTCAATCACTAATGATCAACTCTGGCATACCATGATACTTAAAAGATGTGCTGCAAAAACAATGGTGCCATATGATCAACCTTTATTTTCTTCCTTACCGGAATGAAATGGACTTGTTTGCTAAACCTGCAAATTGTAGTCCATATCCCATCATTCCATGTAGGTGTCTTAGGAAGCTAAAAAATAAAGTTCATTGCAATGCTCTGTCAAGGTCAATTTGGAATAGGCAAGGGCTGCAACAAACACGGCATCTTTTGCTTATCATGTGTAGGGACCGATTAAGCACGGAGATTGAGGCAGACAGTCATTACGTGCAGTGAGAGATAGAGAGTGCGAGAGAGCAGAGTAGAGAGTGGGCACATTTTTTCTAGGTACAATGACGAGTACCTTTAGGTTTTTAGATAGATATATATGTGTAAGTACAAGTGCTAAGGGTGTGTTCACACCCGTGCATATATAAAAGGCACGATGGCCCTTTATTCCCAACAACCTCCCACCTAAAGGCAATGTGCCTTAAGAGGAGAAAAGAATCAGCTATGTCTAGGTATGTACAAAGCTGAAATAAATATATCTATCCAACTCCCATCATCTATCGGCAATGAGCAAACCGCTTTGTTGGAAGACCCTTCGTGAGAAGGTCTGCAGGGTTATCATCTGTATGCACTTTGACAAGCTCAATGCCCTTGCTGTCAAGTATATCTCTAATGAAGTGGTACTTCACCTATATGTGCTTTGTCTTTGCATGAAAGACAGGATTCGCTGCTAGCATGATAGCACTCTGACTATCACAATGGAGAACAGGTGACTCTGAGATACCAAGCTCTCCCACCAAACATGAAAGCCATAAAGCCTCCTTGCATGCCTCAGTGGCAGCCATATACTCTACCTTTGTAGTAGACAATGCAACACACTTTTGTAGCTTGGAGATCCAAGAGACTGCTCCTCCCATGAAAGGAAACACATACCCAGAACTGGACTTCCTGCAGTCCGCATGACCAGCATAGTTTGCATCCGTAAAGCCAACAACAGATGCCTTCTACTTCCCAAAGCAGATGCACAGCTCCTTTGTGCCTTTGAGGTATCTCATAATACCTTTCACTACATCCCAATGCTTCTTGCCAGGGGTTGCCATGTATCTGCTAACCATTTCCACTGCAAAGGCAATGTCAGGACGTGTAGCAACCATAGCATACATAAAACTGCCAACAGCTGAAGCATATGGTATCTTGGCCATTTCAGCCTTCTTATCATCAGATGTAGGGCTGTCCTTTGCACTAAGTTTCACATACGGAGGCAATGAAACCCCAATTGTTTTCCCTCCCTCCATATTGAAACGCTGCAAAACTTTGGAGATATACTCCTACTGAGATAGATAGAGTAAGCCTTTCGATCTATCTTTGAGTATTCGCATGCCAAGAATGTGATTTGCATCACCAAGATCCTTCATGTCAAAGATGCCATGAAGACTTTGCTTCAATGAATCCAAAGCATGAGTATCCCTGCTAGCAATCAGCATGTCATCAACATACAAAACCAAGATAATCAGGCTGCCATCTGTTGCCTTCTTGGTGTATAAGCAGTGATCCACTTGACTTCTATGAAAACCTTGGGATTGCATGAATGTATCAAACTTATGATACCATTCTCTTGGTGCTTGTTTTAGCCCATACAAACTCCTTTTGAGTTTACATACCATTTTTTCTTTCCCTTGTTCAACAAACCCTTCAGGTTGCTGCATATATATGTCTTTATGCAGATCACCATGTAAAAACACAATCTTTACATCCATCTGTATGAGCTCCATATCTTCAACTACAACCAAGCCCAAAATGATTCTCAATGTAGTCATCTTGACTACAGGAGAGAAAATCTCATCAAAGTCAATTCCATGCTTCTGCTTGTACCCCTTTGCAACCAATCTTGCTTTGTACTTTGGTGAGGAACCAGAAGTGACCTTCATCTTGTAAACCCATTTGCATGAAAAGGTTTTCTGTCCTTTAGGCAACTGCATGAAGTCCCAAGTGCCATTTTTTTTCAAGAGATTCCATCTCTGACAGCATGGCTTTATACCATTTCTTGCTGTCCTGTTTGTCCATTGCTTCCTTGAAGCAAGAGGTTCACCACAGTCTGTCAACATGATATAATCAGCCACATTAATTGCACCAAGAACAAATCTGTCAGGTTGCCTAGTAGCCCTAGACGATCTCCTAACCCAATGGTCATTGTTTGTTGGCTGTTCCTGCAAATTTCCATTTTCAGCATGCTGTCCTGGCATTTCAGCTTGCAAATCAGCATTAACAGCTTGCTGTCCTGGCTGTTCCTGCACATGCAATGGCTCATTTTCATGGGTAAGAGCTGGCTGATCATTTCCAGTATCATTTCTTGTATTTACAGGTTCATTTACAGCAGGTATTTGCTGCTGTACAGCGGGCACATTTTGTTGTCCAAAAGGTATTTCTTCTTGGAATACAACCCTATGGACCATTTCACCCTCATCACCATATCCTAGGAAAATGCATAGGGTTGTATTCCATAATTTATCCCATAATTTATACACCATTTCACCCTCATCACCATATCCTAGGAAAATGCATTTATAGGACTTTGGCTCAAGTTTGCTGCGTTTTTCTTTACGAATGTGCACAAAAGCCTCACAGCCAAACACTTTTAGCTGAGCATATGAAGGTGGCTTGCCCGACCACGCTTCTTGGGGAACTCTCCCCAAAGACTTGTTTGGTGACCGATTTATTAAGTGAACGGCTGTCATAATAGCCTCAGCCCAAAAACCATAGGGTAATGCAGCACGAGACAGCATCGTACGGACGTTATCTTGTATGGTCCGATTCATATGCTCTGCAACTCCATTTTGGGGCGGATTATGAGGGGCAGTGAGCTCCCTCTTTATTCCTTTGCTGTCACAAAATGCCTGAAAGGCTTTGGACACATATTTCCCACCATTGTCAGAGCGAAGACACTTAAGTGTCTTACCTGTCTGATTTTCAGTCAATGCCAAGAATTTTTTAAATTTGTCAAGCACTTCATCCTTGCTACGAATAGGGTAAACCCATACCTTCCGTGTAGCATCATCGACAAATGTGAAAATATTTCTTTCCCGCTAAAGGTAATCCTGGCATTTGACATACATCCGAATGTACTAACTCTAGAGGAGAAGATTTCAAAGAAAGAGACTTTTTGTGAGAAGTTTGTGCATGTTTGCCATAAATGCAATGATCACAATGCTCAAACTCAGCATAACAAAGACAAGGCAAGTAACCCAAACGAGAAAACACTTTCATTCTTGTTTGACTCGTGTCCCAACCGCCCATGCCACAAAGAAACGCTTGGCTGCTCGGTCACGGCAACAACATGGACACGCACACTAGATAAATGAAGTGGATACAAAGTATCACTCTTGCAATGTAAATGCCCCGAACAACGTAGTATGTTTAACAATTATGATATTCGCTTGTTTTCGAGATTTAATATAAAAGAGAATGAACACTTAAAGTTGAAAATGAAAAGTTCTCACAAAATTACTCACAAAAGTTTAATATAAAAGAGAAGTAATTCTCACTCTCACAAGATCATGCAAAGATGTTCAAACACACATGCACTATCTATTATGCAATGATAAGAACTGATTTCTTTACAGTATGAGAGAAGAAAGAGAGGAAATCAACCTTTCTCCATCGTTGATCAACAGTACATGGATAGGGCTTGCTTCTTGTTGCTAAAATGGAAGAAAGAGCTCGAGAAGGATGTGTTGTAATGAATTTATAGGCTTGCTGTCCTGTAAAACAACAGTGATAGAAGAGGGAATATGGAGAAATTTGATAATGGAGAAATGGGGGATGATGATGGGAATGGATGGGGCCAGTTTTTGGCTATCTGTGGGTGCTGTACATGATTTTACAGCAAAGAAAAATGATGCTGAATGAAGAAAAACGAGCTCTTATTTATAGGAGAGGGAAGAGCTAGTACAAAAGGGGAAAGTGGAGTAGCACAAGACAAGTGTCCAGCCACATGTCATGAGATGTGACAAGTGGTGGGACACTTGGAAACTTGTGTGACAAGTGTCTTGACACTTGTCTCTTCTCTATGACCTTCCTTTTGGGCTGAATACTGTCAAGAATAGAAACAACCAAATTTAGTAAGTACAGTCAGAGTACAGAATTTACTATTTTTACAATGACATCCCTATTTTTTAGGACTACCATTTTTAGGCTAATTCGAGGCTCCTAAAATTTAGGGACCCCCCCAATATGGGTGTCATATGAAAGCTTTTTCTGTGTACATCACAAAAACGGTATCAGAATCTTCATGTGACTTTTCTATGCAAAGAAATGTGCATTTCAAGCTTTCAGTCCACACATGTACATTGTACAAGTATTTCATGATCATGCCATCTTGTTGATTGTAATTGTCTATTCTGGCGGATCTAGCCCACACTTCAAGGCATCAATCCTTTCTGTGTGCGAGTCTAACCCTGATATGCATGAGTTCTGGTCACAGGCGCTCAATCGGCCATATAGGTGGAAGTGTGAACTATCTTTTTTTTAACCCACCGCGTGGGTCCACCATAACCTGTGACCACTTATCAGTGGCCAGCTCCAATGCACTTTTCTTTATATCTAATTAGTGTAAAGGAAACAAATTTAATAAATCATTATATAGACAAATTAATGAAAAAGGATACAAATTTTGTTTCTATAGAGTTATGACAGCCCTCTGGCTTTTATTTAGCTGTCCTCAGCTGAAAAGCTTCTTGATATGGTTGAAGAATGTCTGGGTAATCCTTCCTTTGGTTCTGGTCCTATGTAAGGTTTTAGCAAACTTATATGAAAAGCATTGTGTATTTTCCAATGAGCAGGAAGCTCAAGTCGATAAGAAACTTTATTTATTTTCTCAATCACTTTGAAGGGTCCAAAGTATCTACTGGAGAGCTTTGGAAAAGATGAATTTTGACTGGAACATTGTTTGAGCCTGCTTTTATCAAACTTTAGCAAGACATATTGACCTTTTTCAAAAGCCAAAGGTCTTCTTCGTTTATTTGCTTGCTTCTTTTGTCGCTCTTGGGCAACTTTGATAGTGGCTCGAACTTGATCCATTGCTATTTTTAAATCTGAAGCAAACTCATCAGCAGCAAAAATCTTATCTTTAGTGCGAATAATTGGAGGAGGAATCACTTTACCCTGTACTATTTCATTTGAAGCTTTTCCTGTGGATGAGTGCATTGTATTGTTGTAAACAAACTCCAATAATGGAAGATATTTCTCCCATTGTGAGTTATGTTCACTAACATAAGCTTTCAACATATCCAAAAGAGTGAGATTCATCACCTCTGTTTGGCTGTCAGTTTGAGGATGAAAAACTGAGGAGAACTTTAAAGTGGTTCCCAAATTCTCAAATAAAGCACACCAAAAGTTACTTGTGAATTTGGAGTCTCTATCTGAAATGATCTCAGAAGGCATACCATGTAATCTGAAGATATGTTGAATGAAAAGTCTTGCAGCTTGTGCGGATTTCAATGTTTTATGACATGGAATAAAATGTGATTGCTTGCTGAATCGATCAATTATGACCCAAATCATATCATGACCTTGAGGTGTTCTTGGAATACCTGAGATGAAATCCATTGTGATAGATTCCCATGGATCTTTGGGCATTGGAAGAGGTTGCAACAATCCTGGAGTCTTCTGCCTATCATACTTGGATTTTTGGCATACTAAACAAGCCTCAATGAAGTTATGTGTATCTCTTCGTAATGTTAGTCAATAAAAGTAGCGCTCAATTGCACTTAGAGTGGCTGCCCTCCCTCTATGCCCTGCATAAGGGGGTTCATGACTTTCTTTAAGCACCTTTTGTCGAACAGGAAGAGTGACACAAAGGCGATTGTTCATGAGACGGTAATTGTCTTTGATGGAATAATCTGGATGAGAACCTCCTTGCTGTAAATTTGACCAAATTGCTGCAAAATCAGTATCTTCATCATAAGTATTCTTCATCGTTTGAAAATCTTTATGATAAGCCACTGTAATAGTTGCAATGCGAGGCACTCTAGAAAGTGCATCAACAACTACATTTTGTTTCCATGGAGTGTACATAATTTGAAAATGAAACATAGACAATAAATTTTCCCATCATGTATGTTTCTCTTGTAAATGCTTTCGAGTCTTGAAATACTTCAAGCTCTGATGATCAATTTTAATAAGGAATTCATTGCCTAAAAGATAATGTTTCCATATCTTCAAAGCATGAACCACTGCTAAGAGCTCCTTTTCATAAATGTCATACATTTTCTTCACATCATTTAGACGGCGGCTTTCAAAGGCTACGGCATGGCCTTTTTGATTTAACACTGCACCAATACAATCACCGCAAGCATCTGCTTCCACCACAAATGGTTTTACCAAATCTGGAATGATAAAAACAGGTCCAGAATGGTTTTACCAAATCTGGAATGATAAAAACAGGTCCAGAAGTAAGAGCTGTTTTCAGCCTTGTGAAAGCTGCCTTCTCTTTTTCCTTCCATTGGAAAGAGGTCTTCTTCTTTGTAAGGTCATGAAGTGCAGAAGCCATATGTGCAAAATGCTTGATGAAGCGGCGGTAATAAGAGCATAAGCCAAGAAACGATCGCACCTCATGTACATCATGAAGATGAGGCCATTCTTGGATTATCTTGATCTTTTCAGGATCCATCTGAATCCCTTCAGAAGAGATGACATGCCCAAGGTAATTTATTTTATGCATGAAAAATTCACTCTTTTTACCATTTACCAAGAGTTGATTTTGTTGAAGTAATTGTAGAACAATCTCCAGGTGCTGATGATGCTCCTCTTCATTCTTGCTAAAGACAAGAATATCATCAAAGAAAGTACCGACATATTGTCGATGCTCTCTAAAGATGCGCTCCATCATTCGATTAAAGGTGGCTGGTGCATTGATTAATCCGAAAGGAACCACCAAGAATTCATAAAGACCGTATGAAAGGGGAAAGCAGTTTTGTGTACATCTTGTGGTATTACCCTAATTTGATGATAACCACTCTTTAGATCAATGCGGCTGAAAATCTTTGAGCCTCCTAGACGATCCAAAATGTCGTCAATTCTGGGAATAGGAAACCAATTCTTCACAGTGGTTTTGTTGAGGGCTCGATAATCAATGCATATCTTGAATGTGCCATCTTTCTTTTGAACAAGAAGAACCGGTGAACAAAATGGTGAGCTACTTGGCCTAATTAACCCATGGTTGAGTAGGTCTTCGACTTGCTTTCTGATTTCTTCTTGTTGAGGACGGCTCACACGGTATGGTGCTATATTAGGAGGAGAACTGCTCGGAATAATATCAATATGATGGTCTTCTGGCCTTTTTGGGGGAAGCTGATAAGGAAGATCTTCCGAAAAACAATCTTTATACTTTTCCAAGAGCTGAAGTCGCTCTTGGTTTTCAGCATTCATATTATCTTTTACATCAGTGACATAAAGCAAACAACATTGAACACATCCTTAATTGCTCTAGAGACTTGCATATGGCTTACCATAGGTATGGTGTCTCCAGAAACTCCAGCTTGGATCTTGTACTTCTTGCCTTTGTTGGTGAGTTCTACCTGTTTTTTTTGAGAGAAGATGGTTGAATCTACTCTATGATTCCAGGGCATGCCAAGAATCACATCGCAACCATCAAGGTCTCTGATACAGAAGGTATCTTCGTCATGGTAGCCTTGAATTTGAAACTTGAGCTTGCCAATGTAAAGTGTCACAGTCTTCACTGTGTCACCTTCATCGGTATTTAAAGCTTGGCGAACTTCTGCCGGAGTATCCATCTCTTCATTCTTTAATCCAAGCTCTTTAGCTAATTGCAAGGAAATGACATTTTCATTCGCCCCAAGATCTATCAAGAATAGTGCTTGCTTACCTTGCAACTGTCCCCAAGCTTTTAATAATTTGCGCATCTCTGGAGTGTGAGTTGTGTTTGCAACTACATCACTGATAGCATTGATTTTCATTGGCGACTTAGCCTTGTTGTCAGAAACCTTGCTTTGTCCTTTGTTTGGACATTGCTTCGCTATGTGGCCTGTTTGTCCACATTTAAAGCACTTCCCTTCTTTCATGAAGCGCTGCTTTTCTTCTTTGGAAAGTTGCTTTGCTTGTGGGTATAGATTGGAGCGAAATTGAGGAGCATTAGGAGGTACATAGGGCTTCATCTTCTTTTGATTTGATGGCTGCTTTTGCCGCTGTTTCTGTCCTTCATTTGGGGCTGAATACTCCTCATCATCAGCTACTCTCTTCTTATCATTCATTTGGAATGATTTGTTGTCATTGTGCTCCATTTCCCATATCTCAGCATGGTCAATGAGTTCCCTGAGACTAGAACAATGATAATGATTAAGAGTAGTACGAAGTTTAAAATGTAAACCTCCTTGAAACTTCCTAAGCTTTTCCGAACTGCTGATCTTCTTGAAATGTTGGACCTTCAAAAGTAGCTCTTAAAATCTCTTAGTATAGTCACCAAGTGACTCATTTTTCCTTTGCCAAAGCCGATCCCATTCCATTTTTACATCTCTTTTGAAATGAACAGGAAGAAATTGTCTTTGTATCATGCGAACAAAGGACCACCATGATTTTGGGGCAGCATGATCATATTCCAACCCCGTCAACCAAGTATGGGCTAAATCGGTCAAATGTAAAGCTACAAACTTAATCTTTTCTTTTTCTTTATACTTGTCACGACCATACAAAATTTGAAATTGACGAATAAACTCCAGAAGAAGACCAGGATTTCGGGAACCATCATACATACTGAACTTGATCTTCTTTTCAAGTTGAGATAGTGACTTAGTCTTCTTCTTCTTCTTATGCCTTCGTCCATGCCCGGATCTTGAGGTTGAAGATGATGAAGTGCTTGATGGGGATGAAGATGGAGACGAGGGTAAAGAATGTCGATGTCTTTGACGATGATGAGGTATTCCACGAGAAGGGTATGACTCTTTGTCACTAGAAGAGGGTCCATCAGAGTAGGCACCAGATGACTTTGAAGAAGAGGATGAGCTTCGACGCGATCTCTTTCTTTGTCTTGAAGTAGAATGGGACTGCCTCTTAGAAGTAGTTGGACTTCTTGATCGGCTCCTTTCATTGGTATGGCTTTGTCTCCTTGAAGCAGATGGGCTTCTTTCCTTGAATTCTTTGGAATTCTCAACTTTTTCTAGTTTGAGAAGTTGCTCACGAATTTGCTGATTCTCCTCTCTAAGACTTTGAATGGCTTGAAGGATAGCACTCGACTGATCCATTGAGACTCTAAGAAAAATATGCTTAAGCACTCAATGCAAGGGATGAAAACAAACTAACTTATAATTGTAAACACTACCACTGTTGGGGTGAGGATCGAGCCAAAGCTCTGATACCATTGTAAACGCCCCGAACAATGTAGTATGCTTAACAATTATGATATTCGCTTGTTTTCGAGATTTAATATAAAAGAGAATGAACACTTAAAGCTGAAAATGAAAATTACTCACAAAATTACAGCCATGAAAATGTAAAAGTAATGGAGACAAGATTGAGGGTTGAAGATGGGCAATCCCCCCTCCAAGGAATGTATTTCTGCCCAACCCAAGTCCCTTAGGGAAGAGCTCAGTTACAATCAACCTGAGAGTGAGGAGAAGTAATTCTCACTCTCACAAGATCATGCAAAGATGTACAAACACACATGCATTATCTATTATGCAATGATAAGAACTGATTTCTTTACAGTATGAGAGAAGAAAGAGGGGAAATCAACCTTTCTCCATCGTTGATCAACAGTACTGTGAGAGTGCGCAACGGAAGAAGAACACAAACACAGAGGAGGAGAGAGAGAAAGCAGGGAATGAAGGAAGAAAATCTGCATTGACTGAAATGAAATGCTGAATACACCAAAGTGGACTGATCAGTCCCTGCACGCAGCCCGGAGCGTCAGTGAGAGCACCAGAACAGACTGAAAGCAATGGCAGCACCAATGCCGGAGTGGGAGAGGAGGGAGAGTGTGCTGAACCTGCAGAAGAATGTGCTGAGAATGACTGGGGGGGGCTGCTATAAATAGCCCCAAGCCAGAAAAACTGGCCGACCTGCCAAAACTGGCCGACTTGGCCAAATATAGCCGACCTGCCCAAATATGGGCCGACTGCACACAAAAAGGCCCATTTTGGGCTGAGTGACACCCGAAAAGGGAATGCAGACAAAAAGAGCAGATACAAAACTGACAGAGCTCCTTTGTCTCCTGCCAAACTCTGACAAGAGCTCACAACCAGGAGATGACAGACTGAGAATGAAAATAGAGCAGGCTAACATCCCCTCTCAGATCCTGGGAGGGTCTGAAGACCTAATAACTGCATGTGATGAAGCAAAGAAGCCTGAGGCAAAGGCTTCTTGAAGAGATCAGTCGCATTGGCCGCCGTGGGACAATAGGCTACCACCAGCTCTGAATCCATGATCCGCTCTCGAACATAGTGATACTGATCCTCAATGTGCTTCGTGCGAACATGAAACACCGGGTTCTTTGCCAGAGCAAGGGCACTCTGGTTGTCCACGTGCAGCTCCGTAGGTCCGGTCTGGGAAAAGCCAATCTCCGCCAGCAAGCGACGGAGCCAAACTGCCTCCATAGCGGTCGAACAGAGGGCCCGATACTCAGCCTCTATAGAAGAAAGTGCCAGCGTAGGCTGCTTCTTGCTGCTCTAAGAGACAGCACCGGATCCAAGGGTAAAAGCATAACCTGTAGTGGAGCGTCTCGAATCCACATCACCTGCCCAATCAGAATCACTCCATCCAGAAAGGGTGATCCCATCTCCATATATGATCCCGTAGGATCGAGTCCCCTGTAAATATTGAAGAACACACAAGGCTGCTTCCAGTGATCCTGTGTAGGAGTCTTCATAAAAGAAGACAACAAAGCCACCACAAAAGAGATATCCGGTCGAGTATGAAGCAGCCAGATGAGAGAGCCTACAAGGCACGTGTAACGAGTGGCATCTGTAAGGGGGACTCCATTTGCCAAAAGCTTGGACTCAGGGTCCATGGTGCAAGAAATAGGCCGACATGCGACCATACCAAACTCCGAAAGAAGCTCGGAGATGTACCTGTGCTGCGAGATAAAGATGCCCTGTGCCATCTGATAGATCTCCAGTCCTAGAAAGAAGTGAAGGATCCCTAGATCTGTCATGTCAAACTCCTGCTGAAGAATGGACCGAGTATGCTCCATCTGCTGAGCGCCGCTCCCTGTAATGATAAGATCATCGACATACAAAATAAGGAAAACGCAAAGAGAATCCACAACCCGTAAGTAGAGGTTGGGATCATGAGCGGAGCGCTGAAAACCACTCTGTAGAAAGAAGCGGTCAATCCTCTGGTACCAAGCACGAGGAGCCTGCTTCAGGCCATAAAGGGCCTTCCGTAGCCTGTAGACATGATCCTCCTTCCCCTGCACAAGAAAACCAGGAGGCTGTGAAACATAAATCTCCTCCTCAAGGACACCATTCAGAAAGGCTGACTTGACGTCCATCTGATAAACAGACCAACGGTGGTGAGCTGCAAGAGCCAAAATAACTCGAATGGTAGACATCCGAGCTGTAGGAGCAAAAGTCTCGAAGTAGTCCAATCCTGCGCGCTATGCAAAACCCTTGGCAACAAGCCTAGCCTTATACTTGTCCAAGGAGCCATCTGCAAGATACTTGGTCTTAAAGACCCATTTCACACCTATCACCTTCCGTTTCTTGGGACGCAGTACAAGCTCCCAAGTATGGTTTCGCTCGATGGAATCGAGCTTGGCCTGTATAGCCTGTCTCCAAATATCCTGTGCAAGAGCCGCCTCCACAGTGGAAGGCTTGGAATCGTGAAGAATCTGAGACATAAGAGCATAGTTCACACATAGTGAACTATCCCGCTGGGCCTGTAAGCGGGCTGATCTGCGTGGACCTGTAGAAGAAGTAGGAAAGTGAGTAACACCTGAATCCTACATGAGCCGGCAATACCATAAGGGAATCCTAAGAGACTCCTGCTGCTGCGAGGGAGACCGAGTAGTCTCCGGAACCTGCAAAGCACCCATGTCGGAGAGGGACTCCCCCTCACCAAATGAAGGTAGATCCTCCTCACTTGAAGAAGGTTGTGTATCCCGAGAAGACTCTTGAGGGGAGTTGGAAGGGATGGAAGAACTCGTAGAAGAAGGAGTCACATCCGCCAAAGGGGGAAGGGAAGCAGTAGTAGAAGGAGGAATGAGAGGGGTGCTAAGGGGTAACCTGGAAGGAAGAGAAGGTGGGGGGGGGTCGGGCGATGTCGAAGAAGCACTTGTAATAGAACCATCAATCGGATCCTCAGAGGCCGAAGCCTCATCAAAGATCACATCCCTGCTCACCTCAATCTTCCGTGTTGTCGGGTCGTAGAGCCGATATCCCTTCGTGGTCGTGCTATAGCCCACGAAGATAAGATTTCTTGACTTAGAGTCGAGCTTCGTCTGCCTCTTCTTCTTGTCCACATGGACAAAAGCATCGCACCCAAAGATGCGAAAGTGGGACACGGAAGGCTTATTCCCAAAGAAAGCCTCATAAGGAGTCATGTCCTGTAAAGCCGAAGTCGGAGAGCGGTTGCGAATATGCACCGCTGTAGCCACCGCCTCACCCCAAAGGAAATGAGAAAGACTCCTATGCTCCAGCATAGATCGGGCCATCTCCACCATGGTCCGATTCGCATGCTCCACCACACCATTCTCGGATGGTGTGTTCAGATGGGAATACTCCACCTGAATGCTATGATCCCTGCAAAACTGAGAGAAAAGGTGAGAAGTGAACTCGCCACCGTGATCAGCTCGAACACCACGAACTTTGGAAGTTGTTTGTGTCTCCACAAACACTTGCCACTCGAGAAACGGGAGTACGCCTTGCTCTTGTACTCCAAGAAATAAGGCCACATATAACGACTGAAGTCGTCCACAATCAGCATCAAATACTCGGCCTTCCCAAGGGAGGCCGTGCCCATAGGTCCGCAAAGGTCGGTGTGAACCAACTCTAGCGGAGAAGTAGCCCTCCTAGAGGCAACCTGAAGGTGAGGCTGCCTATGCTGCTTGCCCCTCAAGCAGCTAGGGCACAAAGTGTGAAGAGGAGGGAAATCTGGAAGTCCCTACACCATCTTCCTCCGAGAAGCCCGCTGAATAGAATCGAGGTTCAAATGACCATACCGAGCATGCCAAAGCAGCCCAAGCTCATGGGAAGTCCTCGCAGCCAAGGCTGTGAGCGTATAAAGCCCACCCTCCTGTGTACCCGTCCAAAGAGCATCACCTATAGAAGCATCCTCCACTGTGACTGCATCCTGTGTAAAAATGACTCGGGTACCGAGCTGAGTAAGACCATGCACAGACAATAGGTTAAAGCCCAAATCAGGTACATAGAGAACTTTGGCGGAAGAAGACCGCCTGTCAGAAAACATAGGTAGAGTCCCCACGCCTCGAACAGGAACTGTAGAATCGTCACCAATGGTGACAGTGCCCCCTCGGGAACGAAGATCCTGAAGCCAATCTTGTCGAAAGGTCATATGTGAAGATGCTCCACTGTCCACGAGCCAAGGCTTCTCCAGAGTGGTAGAAGCTAGGGCTGTATCCTCCTCAACAAAGACATGCACAAACGCAGACTCTGTCGTGGCTGGGGCCGCCTTCGAGTCCTTCTCCTTGGGCTTCAAATGGGGGTACTTCTGCCAACACTTCTCCTCGGGATGAGTACCCTTCCCACAGTGGGGACATTTGGGCTTCTTCTCCTTCGCATCCTTCTTGTCCTCCTCCTTCTTGTCCTTGGCCTTCTCCTTCTGTTGTTTCTTCTTCTTGCCGCCACCTGTACTTGCAGTAAAAGCCTTGGTGGAGCCACTGGCACCCACCTCTTTGAGTCGCTCGTCATGCTCCAAGACAAGCGGGGAAAGTTCCTCCCATAGGAGTTTCTCACGGGTCCTCGAGGTGATGAGACTGGTGTAGAAGACATCATAGCGGGGTGATGGCAGCTGAGTCAACAGAATCATTGCCATATCCTCGGACGATATCACATGACCAAGAGAGGCTAACTCGCCTCGCATGTCCTCCATCTTCGTAATGTGCTCCTTCATAGAAGAAGAATCATCAAGATTGAGCATCCGCAACTTCGTCTCCAAGGAAATCTTGTGGACAAACGTCTTGTGTTGATACAAAGACGCAAGCTTCTTCCACACTTCCGCCGTGGTCTGTAACCTATGAACATGTACAAGAAGGGAATCATGTAAACTCATAAAAAGAAAGGAACGGGCTCGAGAGTTGAGCCTATCCCACAAGGCTGCACGGTCCATAGAGGTGCCATCTGACGAATCCACGGGGGGACGGTCGATGGGCGAAGAAATAAGCTCCCATAGGTTGAATGTATCGAGGATGCACTCTACCTTGCACGACCAGAGGGAGTAGTTGGAACCATCCAACTTATCTTCCTTTGGAAGGGAAGGGAGAATTGGCACCTGAATAGAGGGAATCAAGGAAGACATCCGCACATCTGAAGCAGTCTTCACGGAAGGCACCTTCACGGTAGATGGAACCCTCTGAGATGCATGGACTGAAGAGGGACGAGTGCAAGGAGGCTCCTCCCGACGTCGAAACTCCTGATAATCCCGCCTCCGCTCAGAGGAATGATGAGAAAGGAGCTCATCCTTTGAGTTGTCAAAGCCTGAAAATTGGTAAGACATCTTCCAATCTGCAAAATACCAAACACCAAAGAAAAATTGTGCCGAAGCCGAAGTATGACCAGCAGTATGGTCACCAACCACCAAGACGCAGGCTGTGATAGCCTACAAACACCTGGATCTGCAAAACGCAAAGGTAGCTGATGAAAATCACCAGAACAGAAGCCGCCAACACCAAAACGTAGCCTGACAGTGGGTCGCCAGCAGGAGATGAGCTGCCAGGAGTGGAAACGACCATCAGATCTGCAAAACGCAGCCTGATGATGTGTCGCCCAGCTGAAGGAGGGGCCGCTTGATGGAAAACGCAAGCAGGAGGGGTCGATAGATGACGTGGCAGCCTCTGGCGGAGTCGTCTGCAGCAAACGCAAGAAGAATGGCCACCTGGAGGGGCCCCCTGGGCAGTTGGAGATGAGGCGACAGTAGCAGAAGAGGGGTGAGGTATCTCTCCACAAGGTTAGGTCCTCCGTGCTCTCAGTCAGGCGATGATACCATGTGAGAGTGCGCAACGGAAGAAGAACATGAACACAGAGGAGGAGAGAGAGAAAGCAGGGAATGAAGGAAGAAAATCTGCACTGACTGAAATGAAATGCTGAATACACCAAAGTGGACTGATCCGTCCTTGCAGGCAGCCCGGAGCGTCAGTGAGGGCACCAGAACAGACTGAAAGCAATGGCAGCACCAATGCCGGAGTGGGAGAGGAGGGAGAGTGTGCTGAACTTGCAGAAGAATGTGCTAAGAATGACTAGGGGGGGCTGCTATAAATAGCCCCAGGCCAAAAAAACTGGCCGACCTGCCCAAATATGGGCCGATTGCACACAAAAAGGCCCATTTTGGGCTGAGTGACACCTGAAAGGGAATGCAGACAAAAACAGTAGATACAAAACTGACAGAGCTCCTCTGTCTCCTGGCAGACTCTGACAGGAGCTCACAACCGGGAGATGACAGACTGAGAATGAAAATAGAGCAGGCTAACAAGTACATGGATAGGGCTTGCTTCTTGTTGCTAAAATGAAAGAAAGAGCTCGAGAAGGAGGTGTTGTAATGAATTTACAGGCTTGCTGTCCTGTAAAACAGCAATGATAGAAGAGGGAATATGGAGGAATTTGATAATGGAGAAGTGGGGGATGATGATGGGAATGGATGGGGCCAGTTTCTGGCTATCTGTGGGTGCTGTACATGAGTTTACAACAAAGAAAAATGATGCTGAATGAAGAAAAACGAGCTCTTATTTATAGAAGAGGGAAGAGCTAGTACAAAAGGGGAAAGTGGAGTAGCACAAGACAAGTGTCCAGCCACATGTCATGAGATGTGACAAGTGGTGGGATACTTGGAAACTTGTGTGACAAGTGTCTTGACACTTGTCTCTTCTCTATGGCCTTCCTTTTTGGGCTGAATACTGTAAAAAATAGAAACAATTAAATTTAGTAAGCACAGTTAGAGTACAGAATTTACTATTTTTAAAATGACATCCCTATTTTTTAGGACTAGCATTTTTAGGCTAATTCGAGGCTCCTAAAATTTAGGGACCTCCTAAAATTTAGGGACCCTCCCAATATGGGTGTCATATGAAAGCTTTTTCCGTGTATATCGCAAAAACGGTATCGGAATCTTCATGTGACTTTCCTATGCAAAGAAATGTGCATTTCAAGCTTTCAGCCCACACATGCACATTGTACAAGCATTTCATGATCATGCCATCTTGTTGATTGTAATTGTTTGTTCTGGCGGATCTAGCCCACACTTCAAGGTATCAATCCTTTCTGTGTGGGAGTCTAACCCTGATATGCATGAGTTTGTGAGAGTGCGCAGCGAAAGAAGAACACGAACACAGAGGAGAGGAGAGAGGAAGCAGAGAATGAAGGAAGAAAATCTGCACTGACTGAGATGAATGCTGAATACACTGGAATGGACAGAACAGTCCCTGCACGCAGCCCGGAGCGTCAGTGACGGAACCAGGACAGACTGGAAACAGAGGCAGCACCAATGCCGGAGACGGAGACGGAGGGAGGAGTGCTGAACCTGCAGAGCATGAATGAGATGAATGCTGGACTGACTGGGGGGGCAGCTATAAATAGTCCCCAGCCAGAAAACTGGCCGACCAGCTAAACTGGCCGACCTGGCCAGATCTGGTCCGACTGGCCAGTTCTGGTCCGACTGACCAGAACTGGTCCGACTGCCCAAAATAATGGGCAGTCACCCCAAAAACAGCCCAGATCTGGGCTGTAAAATGCCCAGGGCTACATGCTGACTAAAGCAGCCTGAAAACACACTGACAGAGCTCCTCTGTCTCCTGTCAGACTCTGACAGGAGCTCACAACCAGGAGATGACAGACTGAGACTAAATAAGAGCAGGCTAACACCCCCTCTCAACTCCTGGGAGAGACTGAAGACCCAAGAACCGCATGTGATGAAGCAAAGAAGCCTGAGGCAAAGGCTTCGTAAAGAGATCAGCTGCATTGGCCGCCGTAGGACAATAGACCACCACGAGCTCCGAATCCACGATCCGCTCTCGAACATAGTGATACTGAACCTCAATGTGCTTCGTACGAGCATGAAACACCGGGTTCTTGGCCAGAGCAAGAGCACTCTGGTTATCCACGCGCAGCTCCGTAGGTCCGGTCTGGGTAAAGCCAATCTCCGCGAGTAAGCGACGGAGCCAAACTGCCTCCATAGCGGTCGAACATAGGGCCCGATACTCAGCCTCTGTAGAAGAAAGTGCCACAGTAGGCTGCTTCTTGCTGCTCCAAGAGATAGGACCAGATCCAAGGGTGAAAGCATAACCTGTAGTGGATCGTCGCGAATCCACATCACCTGCCCAATCAGAATCACTGCATCCAGAAAGGGTAATCCCATCTCCATACATGATCCCAAAGGATCGAGTCCCCTGCAAATAGCGAAGAACCCGCAAGGCCACCTGCCAGTGATCCTGGGTAGGAGTCTGCATAAAGGAAGACAATAAAGCCACCACAAAGGAGATATCCGGCCGAGTGTGAAGCAGCTAGATAAGAGAGCCGACAAGGCACTTGTAACGGGTGGGATCGGTAAGAGGAACTCCAGCTGTCAAAAGCTTGGACTCAGGGTCCATAGGGCATGAGATAGGCCGACACTTAGCCATATCAAACTTCGAAAGAAGCTCGGAGATGTACCTGTGCTGCGAGATAAAAATGCCCTGTGCCATCTGATAGATCTCCAGACCTAGAAAGAAGTGAAGGATCCCTAGATCCGTCATGTCAAACTCCTGCTGTAGAATGGACCGAGAATGCTCCACCTGATGAGTGTCGCTCCCTGTAATAATAAGATCATCCACATACAAGATGAGAAACACCGAAAGAGAATCCACAACCCGTAAGTAGAGGTTGGGATCATAAGCGGAGCGCGCAAAGCCACTCTGTAGAAAGAAGCGGTCAATCCGCTGGTACCAAGCACGAGGAGCCTGCTTTAGGCCATAAAGAGCCTTCCGCAGCCTGTAGACATGATCCTCCTTCCCCTGCACAAGAAAACCAGGAGGCTGTGAAACATAAATCTCCTCCTCAAGAACGCCATTCAGAAAAGCAGACTTGACGTCCATCTGATAGACAGGCCAACGGTGATGAGCAGCAAGAGCCAAAAGCACTCGGATGGTGGACATCCTAGCTGTAGGAGCAAAAGTCTCAAAGTAATCCAATCCTGCACGCTGGGCAAAACCCTTGGCAACAAGCCTAGCTTTATGCTTGTCCAAGGAGCCATCTGCAAGATATTTGGTCTTAAAGACCCATTTCACACCAATCACCTTCCGTTTCGCGGGACGCGGAACAAGCTCCCACGTATGGTTTCGCTCGATGGAGTCGAGCTCGGCCTGCATAGCCTGTCTCCAAATATCCTGTGCAAGAGCCTCCTCCACAGTGGAAGGCTCGGAATCCTGAAGAATCTGTGACATAAGAGCATAGTTCACACATAGTGAACTGTCCCGCTGGGCCTGTAAACGGGCTGATCGACGAGGACCTGTAGAAGAAGCAGGAAAGTGAGTAACACCTGAATCCTGCATAAGCCGGCGATACCATAAAGGAATCCTGAGAGACTCCTTCTGTGAGGGAGATCGGGGGGTCTTCGGAACCTGTAAAGCACCCAAATCGGAGAGGGACTCCCCCTCACCAAGTGAAGGTAAATCCTCCGCATCTGAAGAAGGCTGTATATCCCGTGAAGATCCCGAAGAGGCGGTAGAAGAGCTCGTAGAAGACGAAGGCACATCCACCAAAGAGGAAAGGGAAGCCGAAGGAGGAGGAGGAATAGGGGGGGTGCTAAGGGTGATCCTGGAAGGAAGTGAAGGGAGAGAAGGTGGGGGGGGTCCGTCGATGATGAAGAAACATCGGAAATAGAACCATCAATCGGATCCTCAGAGGCCGAAGCCTCATCAAAGATCACATCCCTGCTCACCTCAACCTGCCGCGTCGTCGGGTCGTACAGCCGATATCCCTTCGTGGTCGTACTATAACCAACGAAGATAAGCTTTCTCGACTTAGAGTCGAACTTCGTCTTCCTCTTCTTCTTGTCCACATGGACAAAAGCATCGCACCCAAAGATGCGAAAATGGGACACGGAAGGCTTCTTTCCAAAGAAAGCCTCATATGGAGTCATGTCCTGTAATGCCGAAGTCGGAGAGCGGTTGCGTATATGCACCGCTGTAGCCACCGCCTCATCCCAAAGGAAATGAGGAAGACTCCTATGCTCCAGCATAGATCGGGCCATCTCAATCATGGTCCGATTTGCACGCTCCACCACACCATTCTCTGATGGTGTGTTCGGATGAGAATACTCCACCCGAATACCATGATCCCTGCAAAACTGAGAGAAAAGGTGAGAAGTGAACTCTCCACCGTGATCAGCTCGAACACCACGGACTTTGGAAGTTGTTTGGGTCTCCACAAACACCTGCCACTCACAGAAACGGAAGTACGCCTCGCTCTTGTACTCCAAGAAATAAGGCCAAACATAACGACTAAAGTCGTCCACAATCAGCATCAAATACTTGGCCTTCCCAAGGGAGGCCGTGCCCATAGGTCCGCAAAGGTCGGTATGAACCAACTCAAGCGGTGAAGTAGCCCTTCGAGAAGCAACCTGCGGGTGAGGTTGCCTGTGCTGCTTGCCCCTCAAGCAGCTAGGGCACAAAGTGTGAAGAGGAGGGAAATCAGGAAGTCCCTCCACCATCTTCCTCCTAGAAGCCCGGCGAAGAGAATCAAGGTTCAGATGACCATACCGAGCATGCCAGAGCAGCCCAAGCTCATGGGAGGTCCGCGCAGCCAAGGCTGTGAGCGTATAAAGCCCACCCTCCTGTGTACCTGTCCAAAGGGCATCACTTGTAGAAGCATCCTCCACTGTGACTGCATCCTGAGTAAAAATGACTCGGGTACCTAACTGAGTAAGACCATGCACAGATAATAGGTTAAAACCCAAATCAGGCACATAGAGCACTTTGGCGGAGGAAGACCGCCTGTCAGAAAACATAGGTAAAGTCCCCACTCCATGAACAGGAACTGTAGAATTGTCACCAATGGTGACTATACCCCCTCTGGAACGAAGATCCTGAAGCCAATCCTGACGGAAGGTCATATGTGAAGATGCTCCACTGTCGACGAGCCAAGGCTTCTCCTGTGTGGTAGAAGCTAGGGCAGTGTCTTCCTCAACAAAGAGATGCACAAACGCAGATTCTGTTGTGGCTGGGGCCGCCTTCGAGTCCTTCTCCTTAGGCTTCAAATGGGGATACTTCTGCCAACACTTCTCCTCGGGATGAGTGCCCTTCCCACAATGGGGACACTTGGGCTTCTTCTCCTTTGCATCCTTCTTATCTTCCTCCTTGTCCTTGGACTTCTCCTTCTTTTGTTTCTTCTTCTTGCCACCACCTGTGGCAGCCGTAAATGCCTTGGTGGAGCCACTGGCTCCCACCTCTTTGAGTCGCTCGTCATGCTCCAAGACAAGCAGGGAAAGCTCCTCCCATAGGAGAGTCTCACGGGTTCTCGTAGTGATGAGGCTGGTGTAGAAGACATCATATCGGGGTGATGGCAGCTGAGTCAACAGAATCATCGCCATATCCTCAGACGATATCAGACGACCAAGAGAGGCTAGCTCGCCTCGCATATCCTCCATCTTCGTGATGTGCTCCTTCATGGAAGAAGAACCATCAAGACTGAGCATCCGCAACTTCTTCTCTAGGGAAATCTTGTGGGCAAATATCTTGTGCTGATACAAAGACGCAAGCTTTGTCCATACTTCCGCCGCGGTCTTTAACCTGTGAACATGTACAAGAACTGAATCATGGAGACTCATAAAAAGAAAGGAACGGGCTCGTGAGTTGAGCCTATCCCATAAGGCTGCACGGTCCATTGAGGTGCCATCGGACGAATCCACGGGGGGTCGGTCGATGGGCGAAGAAACAAGATCCCATAGATCAAAGGTATCAAGAATGCAAGCCACCTTGCATGACCATAGGGAATAGTTGGAACCATCCAACTTGTCTTCCTTCGGAAAGGAAGGGAGAATCGGCACCTGTATAGAGGGGATCAAGGAAGGCATCCGCACAGTGGATGCAGTCTTCACTGAAGAAACCTTCGCAGTAGATGGAACCTTCTGAGATGCATGGACTGAAGAAGGACGAGTGCGAGGAGGGTCTTCCTGATGACGAACTTCACGATAGTCCCGCCTCCGCTCAGAGGAATGATGAGAAAGAAGCTCATCCTCTGAGTCTTCAAAGCCTGAGAACTGGTAAGACATCTTCCAATCTGCAAAATACCAAGAAAGTTGTGCCGCTGACGGAATAGGACCAACAGTGTGGTCACCAACCACCAAGATGCAGGCAGAGAGTGCCTACAACCACCTAGATCTGCAAAACGCAAATAGATCTGATGCAGAACACCAGAATCGAGACCACCAGCACCGGAAACTTGCCCAGACAGAGGTCGCCTGCAGGATAGGAGCAGCCGGGGTAGAAGCGACCTGCAAAACAGCAAAACGCAAGCTGGAGGAGGGTCGCCCTGCAGCAGAAGAGGTCGCCTGGCAGCAAACGCAGGGTTGCTGCGTCACTGGATGACGTGGCAGCCCCTGTGTACAGCAAACGCAGGCTGTACAGCCTTCTGATGCAGTCTCCTGGCTGGAATAGACCTGTTGGCAGCTGTCTGAGGGAATCGCCTGGCTGTTGTGGAACTGTGGGCAGCAGCAGTAAGGTATTTCTCGCGTCCTCCGTGCTCTCAATCAGGCGATGATACCATGTGAGAGTGCGCAGCGAAAGAAGAACACGAACACAGAGGAGAGGAGAGAGGAAGCAGAGAATGAAGGAAGAAAATCTGCACTGACTGAGATGAATGCTGAATACACTGGAATGGACAGAACAGTCCCTGCACGCAGCCCGGAGCGTCAGTGAGGGAACCAGGACAGACTGGAAACAGAGGCAGCACCAATGCCGGAGACAGAGACGAAGGGAGGAGTGCTGAACCTGCAGAGCATGAATGAGATGAATGCTGGACTGACTGGGGGGGCAGCTATAAATAGCCCCCAGCCAGAAAACTGGCCAACCAGCTAAACTGGCCGACCTGGCCAGATCTGGTCCGACTGGCCAGTTCTGGTCCGACTGACCAGAACTGGTCCGACTGCCCAAAAGAATGGGCAGTCACCCCAAAAACAGCCCAGATCTGGGCTGTAAAATGCCCAGGGCTACATGCTGACTAAAGCAGCCTGAAAACACACTGACAGAGCTCCTCTGTCTCCTGTCAGACTCTGACAGGAGCTCACAACCAGGAGATGACAGACTGAGACTAAATAAGAGCAAGCTAACAGAGTTCTGGTCACAGACGCCCAATCGGCCATATAGGTGGAAGTGTGAACTATCTTTTCTCTAACCCACCGCGTGGGTCCACCATAACCTGTGACCACTCATCAGTGGCCAGCTCCAATGCACTTTTCTTTATATCTAATTAGTGCAAAGGAAACAAATTTAATAAATCATTATATAGACAAATTAATGAAAAAGGATACAAATTTTGTTTCTATAGAGTTGTGACATGCAATCTCTGGCAATAACCCTAGATCCCTTACAGATCTTCAAATTTCCATCGCCAAAGGTGATATGACAACCATCATCATCTACCTGCCCTGTGCTAATCAAGCTCTTTTTGAGGTGAGGTATCCTCTATGAGGCCTAGACGGGTGGCCATGTCAACAAAGATGAAGTTGGCTCATGCACCATTATCAAAGAAAATCAATGCATGCTGATCCCTAATTTTGCCCTATGCTTTGCACAACTTAGTAACATCATCATTGGGCTGATCACTAACAACATTGGGCACCAATCCCACTGATCTTTTGGGCTTATTTCCTTTAGAATCTCCCTGTTTTTTTGATTTTCCAGCTTACTGCCTATTAGAATAGTCCCTTGCAATGTGACCCTCCTGTTCACAAATAAAACATTTATTTGCAGCCATCAATTCCCTATGTTGTGCCAATGTTTTCGAGTCCTTTCTTTGTTGTTTTGGCCTCTTTTCAGACTGATATTCAGATCTGCCCCTTTTCTCAGCCTTACACAACTTTTTATTTGGCTTCTCCCCACTCTAGGAAGCCCAAATCCTTCCCACGCAGGAAAGCATCGGCTGTAGCAGCAGTCTCTATAAGTTGAGACATGCTAGATACGATGGATTTAATGCAAAAATCCTTGATTCCTTTGGGCAGCCCATAAATATATTTTTCCACTTGCTCATGAAGGGGTACGGGGCAATAAGAAGTAATAGGCAGCAATGCATCCCAAACCTTCTTATTATATTGCTCCAAATTTTTACATTTCTTAGCATCTAGCTTATTCCAAGCTGTCATGATGTCCACCTCAAAGGTACTTGTCAACCAATTTGATGTAAACATTTGCTTGAATTTTATCCACATTGATGGTGCTCTACCTTGCATCAAAAGAGTGGACCACCACTGTAATGCATTCCCTTTCAAGAAAGTGGCTGCCTTTTGAATCTATGAGGACTCCATGAAGTTCCCCCTTGAATAGGCTGCATTAATTTTTTGAATGAAAGTCAAAGCTTTCAGCTTATCTCGTACATCGCTGAAGGACTCAAACTTCACTCCTTTTCCATCCTCATCATAGTCTTTTGCTGCCCCTTTGGGTGTCAAGTTGGCATACACTAGTTGCTGCAAAAAGGGTGCATTTGTTGAATTTACATCAAAACCAATTGTTGAATTTACATCAAAACCAATGCCAAACAGAGCATTTGCATGATCAACATTCATTCCTTGAGCCCCATAAGCATTCGGGGGTGCAGATGCAATACCAAACATGCTTCTTTGTGCCCGAGGCATCAAGCCAATGCTGCCATAGATAAGGTTTTGCATATTTCCAGCCATATGTGAATACATTGGGCCTTGCACACCATGCATTGGTTGCTACATACCATAGGGATTTGTGCTATACATTCAAGTATGCGGTCATTGTCCAATCATAGCGTGCTTCCACCAAAATATCGTGGCTGCCCCATCATAGTATGCAAGCCTAACTGTCCAAAATCCATTGGATTGGCACTTCCGTGATGGCCTTGCATTTGCATTCCTTGCCCCGTAGGCACGAACTGTTTAATTTCATTAGTATCTTTGGGAGCTTCAAATAAAGGGTTTGGCATTATCTTCGGTGCATCTTGTTGTTCCAAAGGTGTAAAAGACATCTTCTTCTTCTTGCCTTTGCTATCCTTATTTGGAGCATTGAAAAATCGGGTAAATTGAGGATCCTTTCCCAATTGAGTAAAGAGATTTGATGCTGTCCTCATTCGATTCTTGAATTGGTCATCAAATTCCTCTTCGCTTTGCTACTCATCAACCTCCTTATGCTTTGAAGGCCACACATCTTGCCTAACAACAACATTTTCAGCTTGATGTCTATAGTTTGAGCCTTGTCCAAGGTCAGACATTGCATTTCCTTTGTTTCCATGTGAACGTTCATACTAAGAGGCATCATCATTGCTTGAGTCCATCTCATTGTATGAAAACATATTGGTGTAATTTTGAAAACATATTGGTGTAATTTCTTAGCTGAGAGTAAAAATCAGCACTAGCACAAAGCTTTGGCTTGCAATTAGGTGCCTTGGGCCCACCAAATCAAGGGATTGAGTGGTGTCCCGGCAATGGAACCATGTAACCAGCCTTCCTTTTGTGGATGGATAGTAAATCCTTGATAACAACTTAATTACAGCAGCAAACAATTAATGCAATTTAAAAATACAAATTTACCTATTGATCTTGGACAATGCACACACGATTGGCTCACAATTTAAACTCCCCTTGCTGTCCAAAGTGACTAGCAAGTCTTCAATCTATTTTGCCCCTTGATTCGACACTTAATTGGCCTTCACCCACTTCATATACGATGGAAATGCGCCAAATTCAATGGCTGGCTAGTCCTCCATCTGAATTTAGTTGAAATTCACCTTCAACCCTGTTGAATCCAAGTCTTGGAGCTTCCAATTTATGGCATACTTCCGGAGGCTGCTGGTAAATCCTTATTTTTGTTGTAAATTAGGATTTACAGTAGAGAAATTTGTAATTTCTTAGCCTCCAAGGGTCTAAATGTTGAGATCTTCAGAGCAAGGCTGTGAAATGGTTGGGAGATGAGAGAGAGAGCTATAGAAAGAGAAAATTCAGAGTTTTGTCACCAGAATGATTGAGAATTAGTCAAACGCAGCTACTACCTTGCCACAACGGCTTGTAGATGCAAAGAATTGAAGAAAATCAATCATTTACTGCTACTGCCCTGTCTCAACAGCTTGTAGATGCTGTCACCGGCTGTTGATTGGTCTTCTCCCGCCCTTGGCTATCTCAGAGGGTCTTCCAATGGATGCAAATTAAACTAGCAGTATCTCCTCCCTTTCTTTTGCAGGCGGAATACACAAAATGCCTCTCTCCAATCTCTAAAGACGTTTTGCAGTCTTGCATGGGCATTTTTGATAAGTAGTAGCCTTTCCAAATGGTTTTTTCAGCATTATCCATAATTAAATATTAATTTTCAGCCTTAAAATACTGAAAATTCATCTAATAATTATTTCGGTGCCCTGAAAAATAATGAGTGGCCAATAATTAAATTGGCTAGGCAACTTCCATTCCCGAGTGTCTCTATGTCATCTTTGACCATTAGATTGGCGTTAGGTACTATTAAACGCCACTTCTCTAGTGTCACCAACTGACCGTAGTTGCATTTGTACTATGTATGGACTAGTTCATTCTGTATGTACTGTACGGTACGGTACGTATTCGCACCATTTCGTACCAAAAAATAGGCTATTTTTGGCCTCTGAAGACTAGACCATACAATATCTTCCAACTCCTAAGCCTTATGTTTATTATCATAATTCCAAGTCTCTCACACACACACACACACACACACACACACACACACTCTCTCTCTCTCTCTCTCTCTCTCTCACGCACGCACACGCACACACACACACTCTCTCTCTCCCAACTTCCAAGATGAGTATGCAATTCCAAGAGCATCCCTCCCCTCCCTTCTCTCTCTCTCTCTCTCTTTCTCTCTCTCTCCAAACTGCCAAGCCTCTCTCTCTCTCTCTCATCACACACACACACACACACACACAAAAGAATGAAGAGCCTATTTGTCCATCCACCCTAAAATTTACTTAGTTCTTTGATGTATTACATATACACTCCCATTTGTCTTCTAGTAGCGCATTGCGTATGCTGTGCATGAGGTTTTTCCTTGTTATCCTGATGTATTCATCTTATTAACTCAAGTGACATTGCTATTTTAGCTCTAAACATGTGTTCTATTATCTATAATTTAAAATAACCAAGTTTTTGTTTTGTTTTGTTTTGTTTTGTTTTTTTTTTTCGTACTAATATTGTACCGTACCTTATAAAATCATAAGGTACCAATTAGTATCTTATTTTATTGTACCATACCGCATCATACCTGACAACCTTGCAACTGACACTTATGGCCAAATGAATGACCTAGGCCAACAACTGGCACCAGATACCACCAAGTACCTGTGCATCATAACTTATAGCAAGTTTTGCCTTTGACATCTTGTGATTTTCTTCGGTCTCGGGCTCGCAAAATTTACTTTAATCCCAATTACAGCTCACATGTGCAACATTTACTTAACCATGTGATTAAAAATTAATCCACATGTTAAGTGAAGTTTCAAAAATACATGTCCTCATAACATGGAGAGTGCTTTGGGGTTTAGGGTTGGCACAGAGAGAGAGAGAGAGAGAGAGAGAGAGAGAGAGAGAGAGAGGAGATTTCAAATTCTGAAATTTAAATGGTGGCCTATCATCCATGGGAGAGGATGGTTGCATTGTGCCATAATCCATTGTGTGTATAAGAGAGAGAGATATGGATGAAATTTGAATCATGAGAGAGGGAGAGGAAAGGAGAGAGTTTTTAAAATTGTTATTTAATCTTTAATCTTTTCTCTTGAGTCTTTGTGTGAAAGAAAGAAAAGATAGAGAGAAAGAAAAGAATAGAGAGAAAGAAAAGAAAAATAGAGAAGATTCAAGAAAGTAAAGAAGAAAAGAAAGGCAAGAAAGAAAAGAAGAAAAGAAAGGTAAGAATGAAAAGAAAGACAGCTTGAAAACGGTCAAATAAGTGACCGTTTATTGGAATTTGGCTGCAGGGCCTAGGCATACGGGACCCGCGTAACAGTCGAGTCGTTAGATGGGGCGCGCAGTCAAGACTCCAGCGACTAGGCGGGGAACAGACCAGACAGGTCCAGAAGGGATCGGACGTGGTGGACAAGACAGGTTGGGTTGAATGAGTTGACTCGTCCGTTGGACGTGGACAACCTTGGTCTCAGCCATTCATATTAGTTTTGAGCTGGAGAAGGAGAGAGAAAGAAGGCTGCTGGTCCATTTTCTGAGTAGAAAAATAGTAGATTACAGTAGGTGACAGCCAGCTAGAGCTATCAACAGGCAGGCCACAACCGGAGGCCCATTAGGGGGTGGTGACATCATCAACTGGCTGGCAACAACATTTGGTGCTCTTAGGTTGTAGTAGGCGATTGCATTTCTTGCCGGTTGAAACAAGCAGTAGATGGATTGGAGGGTTTCTCTACGAGAAATCTTTGCTCTCTCTCACCTCCTTCAATCAATTCTCAAGAGATCTCAGCTTATCTTAGCCATTCGGACCAAATCTCAGCTAAATTTGGAGGATAGTAGAGGGAATTCTACTGTAAACCCTAAATTTTTGTAGAAATTAGGGTTTAGTAGCCACATTGGGACTCGTGCCATTAGTAGAAGGCATTGTACACTAAATTTTGCATCTGAAATTTGTGGACTTATTAGGGAATTTAAATGCTAACCCATCCATTGTGAATTTGGGGCAAGATTTGGCATTTTGGGGTCCAATTAGGGCATGTCTTGGGTGAAATTCAAGGGGCAATTTGCCCATTTTGTGTACTGATTGCATCTACAGTGAGGGGCTTGGATCATCCAAGGTTGTGTGGAATCTCAATTTGTACCCAATCCATTAATCAAGAAAGTTAAAGAAATACCAAAAGGGTGTCTATTGTCCAAGAATTTTAAGGTAAATTGCTTAACCGAATTGACTCTCACATACTTGTAGGGGGGATGAATCAGCACTCAAGGTGTTGTAGTTGGTGGCAAGACAAGTGGTAGTTAGGACTTACGTGAGGTGTGATTCTAGGAGGTCATCTACTGCAATTACTCATGCTTGTGAGGATTTTAATGATCATATGAAACACCGTACTTTATCCGACATTTTTTTGTGTACATTTGGTACCATATTTTAACACAATGGCACTAACAAAGATGATTCCAAACAACAATGATTAGGTTTTCAAAACCTTGTAGATGCTGCCAATGATGGCCTCCCAAGTTGGATGATGAGTTCTTAGGCCATACAAGGCCTAGTAGAGTAAGTTATGCCTTGGAAAGACCCCATCTTGTTTCCTAGGGAGGATAGACATAGAAGGTTTACATTTTGGAGAGAAAGAACCCTCCGTATGTTGCCAATAGCGCAGTTTACCAGACCGAGAAACTACATCCCATGCAAGTGTGAATCCATATCTTGATGTAGATCTTGTATAATCTGATTATGCTCTAGTTAAGCATCCATACATGCATAATGCTTGGGTTTTTGAGGGCAATATGAACTGCCTAACTATTCCAACTGCATTAGTCATATATATGTCTGCACCCACTAAGTCATCACCTATGTGTTGACAGCTTTGCATTTGAATCAAGTGGTAAAGATGTGTAGTTGCACTGTATCATTTCATGTTAAGCATATCCAAGGCATATTAGGTTTACAGCATCCATGTGTTAAAGACCTTTCTTTTCGACTCCTATTACCAATAATAAGAATAAGATGCAGTTCGCGGCCATAGAAATCCCAAATATTACAAATAAGATGTAATTTGGCCATAGAAACCCCAAATATTACAAATAAGATGTGATTTGGTCATGCCAAGCACATGGTGCTCACTTCAAGCAAGATTGCCTTCCACAGGCCATGCATTGTGGAAGGCAATCTAGCAGCTAGCTGCATATATACTTCCTCTGTTAGCTCACCCTCCATTCACATTGTCATAGCTTTTACTGCCATGTGCATCAATGCCATCTTAGCTAGTGGACCAATAGTCTGTTCATATTTATTACCTTTTTGTTGCACATAACCTTCTGCAACCAAACGGGCTCTGCAATGATTCACGCTGCCATATTATACTTTACCTTTGTAAATCCAGTTGGACAGGATGACATTCTTGAATCTTACCCTTCGGTAAGCCAGCAGGAAATCAAGTGTCCTACTGCTCTAAGGTTTGTATCTCCTTGTTCATGACCTGGAGATGCTTCTGTAGCTTTGTCAACAATTCATACATCAGATCTGCTTTTCAGGAGTATTGCAACTGAGGAGGATTTGCAATTGCGCTGTTTGTGCGCCTACGATATAGGAACAATTTCCCCAATATCATCATATGTATACTATTAAATGCAGAATCTTGATAGGCAACTTGGGTTACCTTATCACTTTGCTTCCAATCACACTTTTATAACCACAACACCGAAATAAGAAGTCTCTAGGCTTGTACTCTAGCTGTGTATGGGTCCCAATATTTGTTTCCCCATGCCCCGTCTTTCTCTCTGTTTACTTGTTGGATGATGATTGGAGCAGCCTACCAAGTGGATGGCAATTGGCCCAAATGCTTAATCTTATGGTCGAGGGTTGTGAAGAGAACTGAAATGTGATTTTTCAAGTTTTGGTTAGTGTTGCCTATAGAGGCACTCTTTTGTACGCAGTATGCATTTCAGCTCACTGTGGGCTCCTCTATTGCTTATTTGCTCTCTTGTGCATGAGTTTGTGTACATGCCTCTTTTAGTTCTTGTGCTTGATGTGCTACACTGCATATGAGCTGTCCATTATGAGGCACTCAAATAAATGCTGTTTATTAATAGTTCTACAGGGTACGCTGAAGATAATGTGAAAACCCCTTCTCAACTAGACCCCTTTATCTGCCTTCTTATTTGGAAAATTGTGACTGATGCTGACTCACATGAAGCAAACAAAAGTTGAAAGCAAAGAGGAGGAAATACTAAAATGCACTTTCCCTATGTTGACAGGCCAGCCTGCAGCACCTTGAAACCGTGTTGCTCTCTGCCATGGTTCAGTCTTGAAACATTTCACATAGGAAATGTCTGAGGTTCAAATAAACAATGGTGGATATTTATGTGCAACCTCAAACCCTCAAAAAGAAATGGAGCATCAGAAAGCTAAACTTGAAAGTCTATTCTGTCCCAAAGTTACTCTTTTTGGGACAGGGTTTGGTTAATCGAAGCAATGGTGCTTGGTCTAGATTTCTTTTCAGTAGGTTTTGCCTGTCATCAGTTGGTGTGGAATTTCCAATTTCAAGATGCCATTGGTAATGAAGTTTCTGTTGTGCAGGTGTACTGAGTTGAATGCATGATTAAGCTGCCGATAAATCAACTCTTGTAATTTTGCACTGATGATTTATGAAAAGAGCAAGTTTATTGCAGACCAAACCCTCGTTACATTATCATTTTTAGGCTGGCAAACATTATTTTCAATGCCAGTGTTTTGTTTGTTCCTTGAGGCTGGGCAAAACTGCGGGCTGTTGAGCATTCTTTTCAATGCCAGTGTTTGTTCGTTGTGTCAAGGCAGACAAGTCTGTTAGGAGATTAGATCAGTTGCATCAATAAACCGATTTGTTGCATCAATAATCATGTCTCGAATATGGTTGGTTAACCATTTGAATATTGTTTAGCTTTCATGTTTTGGGAGGATGCTGAAATGTCAAAATCCTCACTGCTAGAAAAAGTAACAGACACCTGTGGTTTCATGTGTATCTCACTCGTGAACAAGAGCTTTAGTATCCACAATATCTCATGTGTTGTGCCTTTTCTCAATCATTCCCACACTTGTGTATGCATTTAAACATGTGGCATGTGCATGTGCAAATGTATAATCTAGAAACTGTGCACGAACTTTCATGCAAAGCTTTGAAGGAAGCTCGGTTAAAGGTTTATTCCCAGAATAGAAACGGAAGCACCCCTTGGAGACCTGTCCTGGAATTGTATACCCATCAATACAACTTGCTCTTTAGAGCAGGTAGAAGTCATGCTTCATAGAGAGTATCAGTAGCTTGATAATTTGTACGTCACTGTATTGACTGCTATGAGCTTGGGGTCTTACATGCCAATATTATTAACCAATAATGAAGTGAGGAGAATGATGGGGCATCATCAATGGTATCTTTACCATTGATAACAGTTGTGAAAAGAAATTGGACAGTTCATAGTTCATCCAAAGCTAAAATATAAAGAAACAATGCACTCTTCCCCTCCACAAGGACATGTAGAGACAAGTGAAACTGAAGTGGAGGAGTTAGTAAATGTTTATCATATGTGGATATGTTGGACAATTTGAGGTTGTGTACGTCGCGTTAGGAATACTAGGGAGAAATGGTCTATCCTCTTAATTTATACAAGGGTATTTTAAGTGTCCAAGAACTTTTTAATTGGACATTGAATGTGGCTACAAGAATTGTTAATTCTTAAATTAGGTGATATTTTTGGGTTAAAATGGTATTGATATCCAAGCGTATTTACATGGAAGAGTGATCTAGAAATAGAAAAGGCATGGACTAGAAATTATGGATTAGCTTACATAGAATTAAGATAGACAATGCCTACGCACAAGTGGAATCACTTGAGCTAGACTATTGCCCTATCACTTTGGAAACTAGAGTTGAGGGAGAATCGGAACTTCTTGTAGGATGGTTAAGTGACTTAACCTAGATTGATTGCCTATATTGCAACTCATGGAGCTTGAAGCTCCAATTTCATTGTGTTGCTTGGGATCACCTTGCAATTAGTGTTCATAGGGTTTGGATAGTACAAGACACAAGAAGGGTTGCATGCATTTGCAAGCTTAAGAATTGGAGTTCTTTTGTTCTATGAAGACATTTGTAAATCCATGATTAATTTAACCACCTCATAGAGAATTACAATGTATTGGAGGCTAGAATTAGGTAATATTTTTGGGTTAAAATGGTATATTGAAACCCAGGCTTATCCACATGGAAGAGTGAGCTAGAAATAGAAAAGGCACGGACTAGAAATTATGGATTAGCTTACATATAATTAAGATAGACAATGCCTAAGCACAAGTGGAATCCTTGAGCTAGACTATCGCCCTATCACTTTTGAAACTTTGAGCTAGAGTTGAGTGAGAATTGGAAGTTCCTGTAGAATGGTTAAGTGACTTAATCTAGATTGATTGCCTATATTGCAATGTATGAAGCTTGAAGCTCCAAGTTCGTTGTGTTGCTTGGGATAGCCTTGCAATTAGTGTTCAGAGGGTTTGGATTTTACAAGACACAAGAAGGGTTGCATGCATTTGCAAGTTTAAGAATTGGAGTTATTTTGTTCTATGAAGATATTTTTAAATTGATGATTACTTTAACCACCTCACTAAGAATTACAGTGTATTGGTGGCTAGAATTAGGTGATACTTTTGGGTTAAAATGGCATTGATATCCAAGCTTATCCACATGGAAGAGTGAGCTAGAAATAGAAAAGGCACGGACTAGACATTATGGATTAGCTTACATAGAATTAAGATAGACAATGCCTAAGCACAAAAGGAATCCTTGAGCTAGACTATTGCCCTATCACTTTGGAAACTTTGAGCTACGAGTTGAGTGAGAATTGGAACTTCTTATAGGATGGTTAAGTGACTAAAGCTAGATTGATTGCCTATATTGCAGTGCGTGAAGCTTGAAGCTCCAAGTTCATTGTGTTGCTTGGTATCGCCTTGCAATTAGTGTTCATAGGGTTTGGACGGTACAAGACACAAGAAGGGTTGCATGCATTTGCAAGCTTAAGAATTGGAGTTCTTTTGTTCTATGAATACATTTTTAAATCGATGATTAATGTAACTACCTCACTAAGAATTACAATGTATTGGTGGCTAGAAGTTGTTCTTGATTCACATCTCCCTATTATCCTTTATAGAGGGGGAGGCCATTAAGTTGGTTTTGGATTGATAACCTTAGTGAGGCTCAAATTGTTTGGCATGATATTTTTAGCAAAGAAAGGACTCTTCTATGGTTACTAGGGTATACTTAATAAATTTCAAAGAAAGAGCTTGAGTTTGACAAGTTGTTTTGCAAACTTTCTATTCTCAAGGGCAACGACCATGAAGCTTAACCTTCTAGTGGTGAGTCATACTTTTTACCACGGTGAGTCATACTTTTTACCACTTGCTCACTTGTTCAATGAATTTTGAAAAACTAAGGGCTCTAGACATGCCCATTGATTACTGTGGAAGTGACATGGATTAATTGAAAAGTATGCTAATCACCATGATGGTGTTGGTTAGCAAATTAGTTGTTTAGTTATGTTGAATTGATCATGCTCGAGAACTTCTATAGAGGTGGTTAAAGTTGGGAAGTATGCTATACCATCATTATGGTGTTGCTTGGCTATTAGGGTGCTTTAACAAAATAAATGGTGTGTTAGCTTGGCCTAGTGGTAGCTTTGACAAAATCTTAACTAGGTTTGCAATTCATGGTCATCACCCAAGTTATAGTGCCCATAGTGTGTCTAGAATAAAAGTCCTAGCCATGAGCCCATGGTGTTGCCTACCTAGATTTTGGTAATCATGTCCCCATTGAGTGCCTTAAATTGAGGTTCAATGACATATTGAGGTGGTGTTATAGCATGGACCTTGAATTGAGTTTTTTTTTGAAATATTGAGGGGTCATACATGTAACACAATGAACTTGGAATAACTATGTACACGTTTTCTATTGATTATACCATATCACGCATCGAGTTGTTCCATTACACATGGACTTTGCATCAGCGACACCAACATGGATACAATGTGTCCCAAATTTTCATCCTAATAAGGTTCTCTTTGCTTGGGCTCAACATCTTTTCACACAATATATTCAAGTTTATGTAACGTCAAGGGGGTTGAACAAAACTTTTAAGTAGTAAGCATAATAACTTCTTGAGAATAACTATGCACACATTTTCTATTGATTATATCATATCGTGCATCCACTTGCTCCATTACACATGGACTTTGCATCATTGACACCAACATGGATACATGTGTCCCAAATTTTCATCTTAATAAGGTTCTTTTTGCTTGGGCTCAACATTTTCTCACACAATATATATTCAAGTTTATGTAACATCAAGGGGGTTGAACAAGACTTTTAATTAGGAAGCATTACAACGTCTTGAGAAGTTGAGTGCAATATGCACAAATATTATAAATGATGGTTTTGTAGTTATGCCTAGGGCACACAGTTGTTGGCCATCATGATGATACTTTTTTATCATCTACTTGCATCACTTAATTATGACACCCATATATTGTATTTTCCAATTGCGCATTTAGAGCCCTATAGATAACATGTGTCATAATGACTTTGATTCTCGATGAATCATGATGAACAAGACTACATTTCTTTCTATTTCTCTAACCATAGTCAAAGTTAATACACCCTTGGTATTCCAAGTCTCAATGTCCCAAATCAAACACTTGTGGTGATGCAAGTGTGAGATTCTTAACAAAAATTTACTTATGTTCTTGTTAACCACACATTACAAATTATTGATTGTTGGTTGCTCATTGGTTGGTTCTTTGTGAGAGGCTAGGTGGCCTTCCATTGTCATGGAGAGTCCTTAGTGAAAAGAGCATATTATGATTTTATTTCATGACTATCCCACATACATGGTTAACTCTTGATACGGAACACAAAAAGGATATAGTTGGTGATAATTAACTTTATTTAATTGGGTGGTAATTGTACAATACATGTGGCGCTTTTATAAGACAACTGTGTATGGTATTAGAAGGTGCATGCATTTTAGTTTCTTTATGCAATATTAAGATTAATCACACTGTAACATTTGCCCTCAACTTATTCCCAAGAAGGGGCTAAGTATTAAGTTTCTTTATGCAATATTAAGATTAATCACATTAACATTTGCCCTCAACTTATTGCCTAGAAGGAGCTAAGTATTAAGTGCCTATGTAATGGTAGTTGTGCATTCTATTTTTTTGTTGTCAAGGTGACATTAAGCACAAAGGGAAAAGTTTTGGGCTATAGCTTTATAGTTTAGCTTCTAGAATATTACATTGGATAAGTCTAGATTATGACGAACATATTTTGTTGCAAAAATTGTGAGAGTATATGACATAAGCTTTCATTCAAGCTTTGATTGAGAAAGGATTGATTTGAGAATAGTCATTAGGGGAGATTTGAGGTCTCGAAAATGCTTATAAGAGATCCTAGAGAGAAAATAGTTTAGAAAATAAAAAATATTTTGAGATTTTATACAGAATTTTATTTTGATAAATAGACATGTCTAAATTGTCAAAAAGTCATTATTATAATATTCTAGTGACATGCATCAAACTTAGAAATGTAGGATGTTATAAAGATGATAATGATTGACTGAAATAAAGATTTTACTTTTTCTTAATGAAGCGAAAGTGACTGTTTTATTTAAATTTTTCAATACTTGGTTACCTTTCTCCATCCTCATTTTCTTTTTCTTTCTTCTTCTCCTTGGTAGTTACTTTCTCATTATTTTTCTTTTCTGAATTCATACAATATTCCTACTCAAAGTTGTTCCTACTCAAAGCTGCAAATCACATTCTTAGCTTTGGATAAATCATCCAATGAACTTTGTAACACTGCCAAAAGAGCTCTATATTATCTTCACATTGAGCTGAAGTGTGAGTATGAACCAATAAAGAAAAGAATAAAACAAAACATTGTTTCAAAGTTTATAAAACATGTTTTTTGATTTGAAGGAAATAAAAATATTGATCTATGGTTGGATGAAAGGTTATATCCTACAGATCTTATAAAAAACAATGTTGCTCCTTTTTGTAATGACTCTTCATTGATGAGGTTTATTAATGATGGTTATAATGGATTTTTAAGCTATATGCTTAATCTTATTAAAGAGAAGGATGTTCTTAGATCGGTGAATCACTTATTAACAAAATATAGAAATAAGTTATTGTAAAAACTATAGGATTGTTCAACAAAAGAATTGTTCATTGGAGAAACACATCGAAGTATACTAGTGAAAAACAAACCGTTTTAGGCATTTCAAATCGACAAAGAAATCTCAAGATTATTAAGAATCTTGAATGAGGAGAATGTGAGTAGAGTAAAATAATCAAAGCAGCAAACGATTATCTTTTTACTTAAAAAAGTTAGTTATAGTAATATCTGAGTTAAGATGGTGATATTGTTTAGATTTCTTCTTTAGTTAAATATAAGTGAGAGAGATGCTTCAAATGCATCTCAGTTTTATTTATCATCTTTTGTCCTCAATAGCCTTAAAGAATATTCTTGAGAAGGAGAAAATAAAAAAAGTAAAGAGACAATAATTGGATTATTTCATTAAGCATCATTTTAAAGATTTTGAGCTAGTGCAGTAGACTTTGGATAGTATTAATATAAGTCAAGATGCATATATACAAATATTTTAGTTAATACAATCCAAGATAAAATAAGGTGAGGTATGCAATTGTTTACTTCAAAGGGCATTTGTGGTGAAGACTATTAGAGAAAGAGTTAATGCTAAAGAAAGAAAAGTTTTGGCTGAGCCTTTCTATATCAATTTGAGGTCAACTTCAAAAGCAAGAAGAAAGAGGTTGTTTCAATGAATTCAACAATATTTTTCTTGATTCACCTATCTTGTAAAGTTTAATGATCAAATTTTATGATTTGGCTTTAAAAGGGGGACAAGGAGTAGCTAAGTTTGTGATTAAACTTGATGAAAGTGAGATTGTAAAGTGTATAAAACTAGAAAGATTTTCCATTATCTTGATGAATAGAGTACTCTCATCAAGTTTTTATAGTGATTCAATGTCATTTAGTATTAAATTTAAATACAATATTTGGTAGTTAGGAGCATTTGAAGTAGATATAGAGGATTTTGATATAATGTATTGGGCTTTCCATCAAACTTCAATATCTAATGTGATTAAAAGTCAACAAGCAAGAGAAGAGCTATTTGTCGAGAGATTTAGAAACTACACAATTGAATGGCATATAGCTGGCAATTTAAAGATACTCAACTGCATGTTAGTATAATGCGTTTAAAGGAGAAAACTCTAGATCTCTCTACCAGTATTATATGTCTCCAGCTATACAATTAAGCTTAAGCAATTGAAATAGAGCTCTCTCCAAAATAAAAATAAAAAGAGGAAAGAAGAAAATAAAAAAACAAAGGAAGGAGAGGCAATGTACCTACCTCAAAGGCTCAAATATGAAACCCTTCGTGCCTCCCTCGTTCTTCTTCACCTTTGTGGCTTCCCTTACTTTTCTCCTTTGTATCCCTCTCCTTCTTCACATACGACAATGGCGGTGGTGGAGGTGGTGATGAACTGCATATCAAAGACCCATAATCTAAGCCAATTCTAGATATTCATTTGGTCAATGATTATATATGTGTATTGCATGCACTTTATAGAATAATTAAAAAGCTTGTTCATCTTTACAGAGGATGTGCTCGAAAGCTAATATGCTATAACAAAGATTGAGCAAGTTTTATTTGCAATTAGTTTGCATAGAGGTAACATTGTTATTGAACCCAATCCTTAAAAGTCCAAGGACAAAATTTGTGTCCCCAAAAAGCTATCTATTGGAGAGGAGAAGGCTAGATGAAAATCCTTATATAATGCAGTTAAGGATCATGCTAATAATGTACATACTTATAATAGAAATATTAGAGTTTGGGAAACACTAGATAAAATATTTTATTAGTATGATAAAATTGATTGAAAATATTATCTCAAAGACTTCAAAGACCAATTAAATATTTTCAAAAAGAAAATGACAAAATCTTGGGGTAACCGACACTTCACTCACTATATAGTAAGAATTTAGCATTGTTGTGTTTCTTTGTCTAACTCATATAAGATTTTTAACCAACTCTCCTTATTTTTAATAGTGCGACATATTTTATAAAACGATACTATATTTCATCAAACAAGATGGAAGTCTATCTATTTGGTCAACCCAAGGCATAGAAAAATTACATTATCAAGCAAGAACTAAATACTTCAAACACACAAGACATGGATCAATAAGAGCCAAAGCAAATGGTTTATTAGAGATCTTTCAATGATTCTACATACAAATTTGACATAAATTTACGCTTACATATGCAATCACAACATGTAATACATAATCTTTGGTGATTACAAACTAAACAAAGAAAATGTGAAAGATGGATTTCAAGAAACCCTAAACTCTTTAAGATGATTCTGTCTAATTTTGTTGTAGAGGAATCTTTGGTTTTATCCCACTAAATAAGTCCTCCGCATTTTTTCTGTAGCATGGGAGAGGCTTCAAATCTTTTGTATCTCTTATATATGGAAGAGTAAACAGGAGCTAAGAACTCTGAAGTATCTGGCTGTAGATTCACTGTAACTAGGTATGTGGCCAAATTGTATATGACTTTTTGCTTCTCCACCAAAATTATCTTCTCCACTTCGATGTTGAAAAATTCACATCCAATGACTTTGGAAATAGCTTTTAAAGACACCATTGGTAAATTTAGAGAGCTCGATAATTTATTGTGATATATTGCAACAGTTTGATTATTCAAGCTTCCAATATAGTGGCCAATGTGTTGACTTTTCCTATGCTTTAGTGGCTTAGAACCCTTGTCTTTTCCAAGAAAGTTATCAAGGTCTTCAATTTTAATTTGCATTAAAAGTTTAAAAAAAAGTTTGTCAATAGATAAAAATCTTAAAGTCCCTAATCCATTAAGCACAACAAAACTTCAACATTAAGCCTATGAAGATATTGGAAATATCGTTCATATCTTTAGGTTTTCATCATCTTTAAGAAGGCTCTTGTCGTTAAGATTTATTGAGTTCTTTGGCTTCTCTTGTGATGAAGGCTTTACTGTTTCTTCATACCCCCTGCCCTCAATGCCAACAAGTATTTTCTAGACCTCTAAGAACTCTTCTTCTATGGGTAGCCCCTTTAGCTATCTTGGAGATTCTCCCCCTCAACATCTAGAGTTGCTAGTGGGCATGTTTCATAACTTATGAAATCCGTGTCAATCCGGCCTCATGTTGCTAGGATAGTTAAACAACAAACTTGTTTACGATTAAAAAGATATTGAATATCATTGAGCAATACATATCCTTTTTGTTGATAAGGTAGATAGAAAATGTAGGGATATAATCAAGAGGGCCTTCTTCAATCATTATACTCAATTGTATCTCGTTTTCTTCTACCATTGTGATGTTCCTAACTCTTAAACATAGCATGATCAAAACCCTGTATCATCTAGTTCTCAACATCCTCTTCAAACATTTTTGCTTTTTCTTCAACCTCTTGATCTATGTATGTAGCATCTTCTCCCTTATTCTCTTGCACTTTCTCTAAAAAGAAGAATCTTCTATGTATCGGAGGTTCACGATATCTTATGTCTTTTTGGATCAAAAGTCACTATTGTTGATCCCTATGAAAAGGAAAGTTTGTTTCATGCTTTCTAAATTCCTTATTAGTAAGATAAAACTCGGTAAAAGTTGTCATGGGAGAATTGACTGCTTAGATCACATAATTAAAATGAATATATTCATCAACTATGAGACTATCTACATGTCTAGCATAAGATTTTAGGTACATCTCAAGTTTCTCTTTAAGATCTTCCAAGAGCTCTTAAAAATCATAAGGAACATTCAATAAATCCTTGATGTACATAAACTTGGATGAGTTTGCTTTCTTATAAAGAAAATCAAAGAGTCTGTCTCACAATCATCCGCCAATTCCTCTTGCTTCATTCCCTCAAAAGATAACTTCCTTTTTGACATTCTAACTTTGCAAAAACAAATAACTATAAGAAAGAAACACAAATGAGCAAGAAAAATTGATAAATTTAGTGGGAGATGTAATTTATAGTCCTTAATGTAGCCATGAAAAAAGATTAGCATGAAACTCACATTTTATACGACAACACCTAAAAAAGGTCACTGATTAAGAATTCTGATTTTCCATGAGAACACCTTAGATCAATACAATTATGGCTAGAAAAATTGCATTTCACAAGATAGTTAGATAATAAATGAGTTTAATTGATCACTTATAGAGTTTGATTTGGTGATGGATACTATGCTTTTCCTTGCAATAAGGCATAGGAGGACTTTGCTTAACTTTGATGGAGATAACGAGAAAATTATGTCTGGAAATTGAAGGCTTACTTGAGATCTTGCTCTTAAAGGACTTGAAAAAAAAGCATTTAACAATAGAGTTGGTATTTTTGGAACTTGTGCCAAAAAGTACGTTTTTAAATTCGAAAATAGAGCTTTTATTTTTTACTTTTTTATAGGTAACTTTTCACACATGAGACTATTTTTGGGGTCTTTTAAAAAATTTTAATGAGACCATGTGCAATCAAGCACCACTATAACTAATAATTTAAAATTTTTTGAGCTAAGATAAACATCAACATTTCCAACCTTTTCAGTAAAAGCTCATTTTAATCCAACATTTTCAATCAAAGCTTATTTTGAATCTAGCAAGCTCTCAATTTTCAGCGAGAGTATCCTAGTAAGTTTAAACCCTCCAAGGAAGACACTTCATTAATTACAAGATATGGGAAAAAAAACCTAAATTTCTTCGTGTTTTGAGTGTTTGTCTTGTTTCTTTGCCAGCGTGTTGTGTTTTATATGTTGATAGAGGATGTGTGCACCTTTATCGTATGAAACACAAATTTATTTGGTTGTGCTTCTTCATGGAGTCTTTTCTTTGTGAATTTTGTAAGTTGATAATCTGAAATGCAAAATAAGTTACTTGCTTCTTTCTTAACTACCTTGTTTTCACGTTTCATACGTTTTAGGATTAAAGGTTGATTAATGTTGTATGAAATAATGATTTTGATAGACATCTACTTGTTGCAAGATATTGTTAGTGAGTTAAGCTAGGCTAAAACAAAAGCGATTGCGAGGAAGCAAAAGGTTGATCTTAGGAATATTTCTCAGATGATTCACTAGTCCTCCAAGCCAAGAAAAGCCACAAAATAAGCATTAGAGGAGTTTTACACAAGTTGTGAGATCTCTTAGAGAGATTAGAAAGGCAATGAAGGAACTTGATAATGCAATTTCGAAGCTGCCATTCTTAAGGGTGGCCAATGAGATATATGATAGACTTAGTTTCAATAGTTTTAGGTGGACGAGTGTCCTCAGAGTTGCATCTAGAAGGCTACAAAGGACTTCTTGATCGAGTTTTTCGAGGATACATATGTCTGCAGTGCGCATGCCTTTAGGGTGACACTTATGGATAAGGATATGATTATCTTAAGAAGGTTAAGATATAGATTCTCCAAGGTTTTAGAGCCAATTCATCTTACAGATAAGAAGACATACAATATTCTAAATGCACCACTGTATATGAAAATATATTCTAAAATTAAAGAAATCACACATGAGAGAGATATAAGACTACATAAGGAGAAAAATGCTATAGAGGAACAAGTAGATAAATGGAGAGAGCACAAGAGAAAGAGAGGAGAAGAAAAAGAAGTAGAGCAACTAGGAGCACTAGAGGATGGGATTTTTGACATGCTTGAGGGGGTTAACCTAGTAGGCTTTAATATATATTGCTTCTTACTTGGTGACATAGTCAAGAGACATGATGTCATTGCTTTGGACACAAAATGTATTTAGATCCTCAATGATAATATAAGAGAAGTAAATGACTCTATTTTTCTTACTTGATTGAGATATCTTTTTCTCATATACTCATACTTACAATTTTTATTAGATGTATGACACGTGAACTTCTTTTTTATATATATATATAGTAAAAAAGTGAGATTCTTGATCCATCAATCTCCCATTATATAACGCTAAGTGAGCTTGAATCAAACAAATTTAACCATTGCTCAATCCAATTAATTTTGATACTTTAGAGCTTGTTTTGATTTCAAACCATGAAAAGTAAGTAGTTTCTTATTTTATCTAGTTTCAAAAGAATTTACTATACTAAATTATTTGCCTATGAGTCTTTTTAGATCTTATTGGAGCCCGATTGCCATAGATTGCATTGATAAGTAATTTTATTATTTTTTAATATAGAGGCATAAAGAGATTAAGTGAAGTGTTACAAAAAAAGTCTTTTATGTCTTTTGATCTACTTGCACAAATGGAGTATAGACAAGTTGTGGTGAGTTTTTACCAAAATGTATCAAGATAGTTGATTCCATAAACTACCATAAATGAGTTGCATAATTTTGCTTTATGTTGTTGGTTGTAGAGCTCTCATCAAGACGATAGTCATGCTTATGGTTGGAGAGTAATTGTGAATGGCAAGAGATTAGTTAAGTTTATTTATCTTAATGATAATAGACTTATAAAGGCAATGTGAGAGATGTTTAACTTTAAGATAGTGTTTCACCAAAAAGATAGTGCATTGCAAAATAACACTGAACTAACATTCCTTTAAAAATATATATATGATATATTTCTAAGAATTATTATAATAGTAAGCATGTTTGATATATGTACAAGCAAAGCTTTTCAAGTACATAATTGTCAATTGCATAAGAAGAACAAGCAAACAAGAAAGACACAAACAAGGTGGGTAGAGAGTGTGAAAGTAGAGGAGGGAGACATGCCCTTAACATCTAAGGTAACCAAAGCATCAAAGAAAGGCAAAAGAACTTCTAAAAAGGATGTTCATCTCACAAAAAAACTAGCTTTTGTATATTATCTTGCAAGACCTCATAGATGTAGATTATGAGAAAAGTGAATACAAATTTGTTATAATATTTGAATGCGTTTTTATATTGAAAGTAAATAGATATTTTCTTCAATATCCTTGTAATGTATATTTTTCTCTCTCATCTTTGATATCTAGAAAAATATTAGCATAGATATTTAACATTCAAAAAGTGAGATTAAATATACATCTTCTATATATAACTTGCTGTATAAACTTATCTGTTTGTTATTAAGTTGGAATACAAATGAACATGAAAATTTGATAACTTCATTATGTAAATTCATCCTCACTTATAGTGTACAGATAATCTAACATTTAGTTTCGCAATAATATCCTCATTAAGCCAAATGCCAAGATCCACTACAAGATCTTTGTTAAAATTCTCAAGATTCTGATCCAAAGCAACTAGAATGCCACCAACATAAGACCATCTACTGTAATAAAAGCTAAGGATGAAATTTTGAGAAATAAGCATGCATTTCCAAGCAACAGAGTCTTGACTAATCTTACAAGTTATCTTGCCTTCTATCATGGTATCCCACGCCTCATCGACAAATTGTAAGATATACAAGTTATCTTGCCTTCTATCATGGTATCCCACCCCTCATCGACAAATTGTAAGATATGATTATATGCTAGCCTCATGACTTATAGCATGGTCTTTCATCTCTTTATCTCAACATTGAATTTTTAAAAAATAAATATATGAATAAGCATAAACAAAGTAATCTTAATTAGCCTACATGAGATATTAAATTTTAATACATTATATATGAGAAGACATTTTACATATGTGGTTCTCACTAGTGGCTAGACTAGGCAAATATTGCTCAAGGCTTGTAAAATCCTGCAAAAGGAGGAAGGGATATTGCTCCCCATTGGCCATGTTGTATAGGTATAATATAAGAATGGTCCTTAAAAAATATTCAAATATTTTCTAGTTGTATTTTTCTCATATCTTTGTACATTTCTTCTCCAATCAAACCATGTATAACATCAATAATAGACTCTACAAGCTACATTCCTTAAGATTAGAAATATAAACATCTATAAATAAAAATAAAATTTATCATAATAAAATCTAATATCAAATGAAATTTTAAAAATATCAAGAATGAAATCTTAAAATTTGATCTGTACAATGGAAGTTTTAAAGCTCTAGATTTCAAATGCAACTCTCTCTGCATAAATACTTGTTGTATTAACCTCCTTTATACTATTCTTGTATGCTTGAAGTCTGAAATCTTTAATCTTACTCTTTCAAGGAAAGATGCAAAAGCTCTCATGTCTTTACCTTTTCCTACATTTTGCTTGTTGTATGGTAATCTAGCTACCTTTGCTAATAATAATGGCAAAAATCCATCTTCCATCTATTTAGAATGAATTTAACATAGATATGGATGTGATTTATGAGCTTGGGCACCATATTGAAGGACAAATTGTTATATCCATGGCAGAGAGAGAGAGAGAGAGAGAGAGAGAGAGAGAGAGAGAGAGAGAGAGAGAGAGAGAGAGAGAGAGAGAGAGAGAGAGAGAGAGAGAGAGAGAGAGAGAGAGAGAGAGAGAGAGAGAGAGAGAGAGAGAGAGAAGAACAAACAAGGGAGGGAAAAAAGGTGAACACTAAGTCTTTCGGTAATTTTAATTTAAATTCAATTATCATTATCATAAAAGCCTAGATATATCACTAATATAAAGAGATCAAGACACTATGTTATTAATGTAAAGGATAATAAAATTAGATATTCATAATAAAAATTCATTGTAATATTGTATCCATATATATTTATAAAATATTTTTTTGCTTTTTCAAAAATAAAACTTCTATTACAAAGATTTTACTCCCATTGCTTTAGAGTACACTCTCTCTACCACCTAAAAGATATTTTTGAGACCTCAAAACTTCCCTAATGGGTAGCAGGTAGAGCTCGCCTAAGTTAGGTAAAAGTCTTAGGAGAGGGAAGCCCAAGCTCTAGGTCTAAACTTTCCATGAATATGATCTCTTCATCTTGCTAGGCTTGAGCCACAAGTAGCACTATATTTATAAGTTGAAGTAGGGATTGTAGGAGTCACCTGCTAAAAGAAGCGGTAATAGCACTCTTGCATTCCCATTCTTTTATTTTCTATGATCTTCTTTCTTGTCACTAATTTAATTCCGAAAAGTATGGGCACTCCCAAGATTTGTCTTCAAAATTAAGAGAGAGTTTAGATTAAAAAATAAACTTACACTAAACTAACTAAGCTCCTAAATGAGGGCCACTTAAGTAAACTAGGCGCAAATTTTTAGGAGGCACGACTTTGTTATCACACCATTGTAATAGAAAATGCCATGACATGCAATGCTAACAAAAAGGAATAATTTGTCACATCTACAAGTGGGATATTGTACAATATTAATTTTTATATTTTAATTGTATGGGTACTTATAGTAAGAATTATATTGTTAAAGGTTTAACATTTACTAATGACCCTATAGGAAATTAGTACTTATGCTAGAAAAGTGAAAAAATGGCCAATTTATTGAGGTGAGAAAGCCATAATGGAGCTTGAAGTTTTTTAGTTACAATTCACTTTAACATGTCATTTGTACAAAATTCAAATAAATAGCTAAAGATATAAAAAATACTATAGAAATAATGATTCCAAAGTAGCTTAATGCTCAGCCTTTTTGAACTTTACTATGATGGCTTTGCCACCTCTATAAATTCCATAAGAGATATACAAAAATAAGCTTTTCTATGACTTGGTTTTCCTTGAAACATTTTTATTTGTTACTTCTTCCATTTTATATTATTTACCTACACTACCAATATAGCTTGATTATTCCCTTTCTCGTTGATGTGCCATGGGGTCATCTAATTATTAAAACCTTGCTTTTTCAATAACAATTATATTTTGTCTCTTGCCTATTGGACTCCAAACATGAATGGATCTTCATCTTCTAGTTCCTCTTACAATTTTACTTTGTCTCTTGCCTATTTGACTCCAAACATGAATGGCGGTCTTCATCTTCTAGTTCCTTTTGCATCTCTTCATGCTACCTACTAGAGGGGCCTCCTATTTACATGTAGGATTCAAATGTATTTTTGCAATGAAAACCTCATATAGTGTGCAATCATACCTTGCTTATTCGATAATCCTCCCATGTCATTACCTCTTGACTTTACTTGGCCAATGCAAGCAAGACAATAGAAGAAGTCTAAGGGTACATCTCAAGGCTAGGGTTGGAGCTTAAGTTTAACCATGTCCCTTTAGCGTGACTTCAAACATGATGAGGAGGTGGTGGATGATTTTTTTAAGTCTCAAGTGATGGAGAATTTTGGTAGAGAGATTGAGATTATAATGAGCTAGATTTGTGAATAAGGTAGGGCAATCCAAACTTGCAATGGTGACTTGGGGCTTGGGCTATCATGTGCTAGGGAATTCTAGGTTAGGGTTGTGATGACAACAATGAGAGGGAGGAGGGAGGGAGAAATAGTTGTGTACTGTGGCGCGCACGCACACACACACACACACACACACACACACACACACACACACACACAGAGGAGGGGAGGGAGGGGGAGCTATATCAATATCCTCTAACATGTCTCAAACAAAGGCACATAAGATAAAGTGACACACATGAAGAATTGATTATAATGCATTTTGGGGGTGTTATTGGCACACAAAAAAAGAGAATCATACTATTGAAGCTCTAGGAGTAACTATATACATCATGACTCTAACATAACATAGTGTTTGGGCTTTTTAAACTTCTCTATGATGGCTTTCCTACCTCAATAATTGCATGTTTTCCCTCCTTCTAATTGCCTTAATCTTGGTGATTTCACTTGGTCATGCTTTCAATTGTGTTGGTGAGAGTTCATATGTGATCCACATTTTGATATTGGTGAAACATTTTGAGTCCTTTAAATTTTTGTTGTATATCTCTAAACTCAAAGTTTTTTTATTATTCCCTTGATTGGTGATATGCCATGGTACTACCCAATCAAACTTTTGGTGTTATTGAGAAACCAAGTCAAGTTTAGTCTTCTTGCGATAGTAAAGCTAAGTGGTATGGCGAATTTTTGAATTGTGGAGGTCTAAATTTCCCTATTTGGGGAAAGTTTCAGTATAAAAAGATTGTGCATTGTAAGATCTCCATTTTTATAGTTTGTGCATTGTAAGATCTCTAGTGGTAGATATGTCCTCTATCTCAAATGTGATGAGAATCTTGCTCATCTATTTTGCATAGTTGCGAGATTAGTCTAGCATTTCATTTTGTAAGTCAATTGTACGTTAGCATAGAGTCATTTGTTCGTAAGTTTTGGGAAAGATGTTGTGGCTTGATTTGATCTCCAGTTTATATGATTTCAAAGATGCTTTGGTGATTTTCATCATCTAGTTCCTCTAGTTTTTCTTCATGCCATGTGTCATGGGGGGACGTCTTAGACATATGTGGGATGCAATTTTCTTTTTCATTGTAATAATATGTATTGATTAACTATTGAAAAGATAACATCTATCACACCTTGCTAATTCCTTTCACACCTCCTCTTGCACTTTGGTTGTTATTTCCTTAACTACATATTCAATAATCCTATTATGGAGTTGCTAATTTTCATTTAGCTTTGACAAGCATGTGTGTACTTTGGCAAGTGAGTCATTTTACACCCCTTTTTTTTTGCTTCTAAGTTGCAAACTCGTGACATAGATAAATTTGCCATGGACTAATCTCTCAAGTTGGGTTGGGTGGTGCTGCCAAGACTATTGAAAAAGTCTTGAGGTGCATCTTATTGTTGGGGCAATAATTTACACCTAACCCTCTTTGCTAGGGGTTGCCCTTGTTTCGAAGGGTGAGGTGATGAAAAAGATTGAAAATTTTGAAGAAGCTCATGTGTGTGAACGCATTGCAATCTAAAGGATAGAAGGTTTAAGGGACAAGGTTTAAGAGAGGTAGATTGGGTGTTCTAATGATGGAAGTGATAGAGGAGAGAGCTAGAAATGAGGAGGTGGACTAGAACAATCATGTAAACAAACTATCAAGTAGAGATGTGAGGTGGACTATCTATAATTGTAGAGAGAAAGATTGAGGTGTGTGGACAAACTCACTATGAGGCGAATCTTAGATGAGAGCTAGAGGAGGCTCAAACAAGTAGGGTGAAAATCAAGATTGAAAAATGTATTTAATCTCTAAAAAGCAATAATGGTCTATTAGATAAAGAAAGATGCATTACATCTAGTCATGTTGTCTTGAGTACAAGAATGAAAATGAAAAATTTTAAATATAGGTATGTCTAAAATAATAAGGATTGCAAGTGTAGGTTACAATCATATACAAGTAGGGTGGTGCAAGACATCAAGTTTAGTACTAATCTCTGATGGCAAGCATAATGGCTTGGATTTGTTGAAGGTAAGGATCACGGATGATTTCAGTTGCTAATTTTTTCCAACCGATTAAAGTTTTTTTATATTCCCAATTTTGTGTTTAAAAGTCCAGTACATTGAATTATAATTTTGAGATTTAATTTTCCCACATGTCTATTGCATATCAAGGTTATGAGGGCTTTTTTTCCATTCATATAAATGAAAAATTTAAAAGAACATGTAAAAGTTGTCCCAATGTTTATAATTTTTTGGATAAGTGTGGAGAAATTGGCCACATTATTTTGTAGTTAAAGATCATATAATGTATGATTAGTTAGATATTTGTGAGTAGAAATATTGCAACATTGTAAGAGAATATCACATCAAATGCTAACATGAATGAAACTCTATTCATTAAAAAGGTAAGGAGTAAGTTGATATTCCTATATTAAACACATTGAGAGTAAGAATTCAAATTAGGGCAAAGACATATGGTTGGGGTTTGTGGGGATCATGTTGATGATAACTAAAATCCTCAAATGGATGTCAGATAGGGTGGGTTGTTGAAATGTATATATTTGGATTTTATTTAAAATAGAGGTTTTAGATAAAGCTAGGGTTGTAATAGTGAAGAAAACAAGAGAAATATACAAAGAAAAGAAGTGTAAGGCTTAGCAAGTGCAATTGTAGTCATAGATAAAGAAGCATCATTGTCATAAGACTGAATGCAAGGGTTTAATGCAAGCCAATAGTACATCGCTTATGGCATCCACATTATTGAGAAATTGAGAATTTGGATTTGAGTGTAGCATGAAAGGGAGCGATGGATCGAAGGTTGGACTCGAGAGCTATGGCAGTAGAGCAAGAGCAAGAAAGGGAGAGACTAGAAATGGGAACTCCAATAGTCACAATGTGTGATCGGTCCTTCCTTTATTCAAACTGTCACTAAAAGAATAAAGAATAAAGTGACGGTGACGAGCGCTCGCCACCTGCAGTGTACAGTGGCGGTGACTATCAGTGTAGTAATACACGGGCGGCTAGGCGGAGGTGCCTTTACCCCCAACAACCTCCCACTTGAAGGCAAATCTGTACTAGTGAGGAGTGAAGAGAAAAAGGAAAAGACTGTACGACATGTACACATGCACAACAAGATGAGGAAAGACGTCATCTCATCCCACGCCCATCAACCTCCTGAGAGGAAGGCAAAGCGCTCTGTAGAGAGGCTTTTCGTGAGTAGATCTGCAGGATTCTGGTCAGTCAAGATCTTGACAAGATCAACAGACTTGTCCTCAACGACCCCACGTATGAAGTGATACCTCACCTCAATGTGTTTCGTCTTTGCATGAAAGACCGGATTCTTGGAAAACTGAATAGCACTCATAGAATCCAAATGCAGTATAGGGATAGCATCAATACCAAGGTCAGCAACCAAATGACCCAACCAAATGGCGTCCTTGCAAGACTCGGTTGGCTGCAACATACTCAGCCTCTGTAGTAGAAAGGGCCGTGCATTTCTGCACCCTGGACATCCAAGAAACAGCACCTCCAGCATATGTGAATACATAGCCGGAAGTGGACTTCATACTATTTGCATGTTCTGCATAATCAGGTTAGTGTACCCAACGATTCCTGTATCCTTGCTGCCATAGCATATACACATATCTGCAGTGCCCTTCAAGTACCTCATGATACCCTTCATGGCATCCCAATGCTTCTTGCCAGGTGTAGCCATATAGCGTGCCACAACACCAAAACTGCAAAGGAAATATCTGGATGAGTGGCTATCATGGCATACATAAGACTGCCCACTGCGAATGCATAGGGAATCTTGGCCATCTCAGCCCTCTGCTCATCTGTTTGCGGACAATCATCTTGTGATACGGTTACATAAGAAGGCAATGGACAGCCAATAGGCTTTACGTTCTGCATACGGAAGCGCTTAAGGACTTTATGAATGTACTCCCTCTGTGACAAGTAGAGGAGTCCCTGATGCCTGTCGCGTCTAATGCACATACCAAGTATGTAAGTGGCATGTCCCAAAGCTCTTCTTGAGCTGAGCCTTAAGAGCATCTAGCTCATCATGAGCTTTCTCTGCTATTAGCATATCATCCACATAGAGTACCAAAATCAATAAAGAACCATCATGGGCTTTCTTCATGTAAAGACACGGATCCATAGCACTCCGGCTGTAGCCCTGTGACTGCATAAAGGCATTAAACTTATGATACCACTCCCTAGGTGCTTATTTCAAGCCATAAAGACTTTTCTTCAATTTGCACACTAGGTGTTGCCTGCCAGGTTTTGCAAAGCCCTTAGGCTGCTCCATATAAATCTCAGCATGCAAGTCCCCATGTAAGAAAGCCGTCTTGGCATCCATCTGGTATAAATCAAAGTCAAGCTAAGCAACCAAAGATAAGACTAAGCGCAGGGTGGCCATCTTAACCACAGGAGAAAAGACCTTGTCAAAGTCCACACCATGCTTCTGCTTAAAACCCTTTGCTACCAATCTAGCCTTGTATGCCGGCTTGGGGCGTCCAAGGGTACTTTTTAGCTTGTACACCCACTTGCATGGAAAAGCCTTCTTGCCAGCAGGCAAGGAAACCAAATCCCAAGTGTCATTCTTATGCAGGGAGTCTATCTCAAACTGCATAGCCCTCTCTTAGGAGTGACTGTCACCCCTGCGCATAGCCTCATCATAGGTGAAAGGCTCTCCTGCATCTATAATCAAGACATAGTGCATCGAGGGCTGAAATCTATCAGGTGGACGTCTATCTCTAGTAGACTGTCTCCTGCATCTATAACCAAGACATAATTCATCGAGGGCTGAAATCTATCAAGTGGACGTGGGAAGGCTCTGCTGCCTGCCCAACTGCCTGTCCAACACCTTGACCATGAGCATCTGCTGTGCAGCTGTAGGCTATCAAACTGGCTGTGCGGGACCTTTCGACTCCTCTTGAAATATGACCCTGCGGATCTCACCAACTCTCTCAGGCGGCCTATGCATTTTGTCTTCATGGAAGACTACATCATGACTGCGGATGACTTTTCGCGCCTGCGGATCCCAGAGAAGGTAACCCATCTCGCCCCCATAACCAAGGAAAATGCATTTGACACTCTTGGGACTTAGCTTACTTCTCTTGTCCCTAGGCACATGGAAAAATGCCTCACATCCAAAGACACGGAGATGTGCATAAGAGGGAGGTTTTCCAATCCATACCTCTTTTGCAACCTGGAAATCCAAACCACTAGAGGGTGATCTGTTTATGACATGCACATATGTACTAATTGCCTCAGCCCAAAAGCTCTGTGGTAGGCCTGCATGGCTAAGTATACTGCGTACACGCTTCTGGATGGTTCTATTCATCCGCTCAGCCAAACCATTTTGGGGGGGTGTAGGGGGCGGTCAATTGATGCTTAATACCCCTCTCATCACATAACTGCTCAAAAGCACCACCCATAGACTGACAAGGCATGGGCCCATAGACATTCGAATATACCAATGCCAAGGGCTCACTCATGCGTGGCCTACCAGACTTCTTATGTGTAGACCTAGTCTGCCTGCCATAAAGACAATGCTCACATGAATCAAAACATGCATAATCAAGGGGGGGTAAGTACTGCAAATCAGCATTTTCATTCCCTTCAAAGACATATGGCCCAAACGGGCATGCCAAAGAGATACATGTGGGATAGAACCCACAGACAATACATGATCAAGGGAAGAAGCTGATACAATCAAGGAGTAGAGATTGCCAGCTTTGGCACCTCTCGCAATCACAAGTCTGCCACGAGTGACCTTCCATGTAGAGTCTCCAAAACATACATGATATCCTGCATCATTAAGCTGTCCAGCTGACATGAGACTACGTGTCAAAGCAGGTACATGACATACATCCTGCATAACAAAACTACTGCCAGAAGGAAATTGTAGCCTAACATCACCAATGTCCACAATATCAAGAGAGCTATCATCACCCAAGTGCACAGAATCCGAAACAGTATGGTATGAATGAAACCACTCTCGATAAGGTGTCACACGAAAGGATGCACCCGAGTCCAAGAGCCAACACTGTGCATAAATAGAGTATATCTCTGTCATCTACAAAGCACTAGAAGAAGCTGCTAGGATATAATCATCATCATCAACATTCTTAGGCTGCATAACATTGATCTCTTCAATTCATGGCATTGTGGCCTATTATGGCCCTTTTCCCCACAATGGTGACAAGTAACATCTGCATTCCTGCCATGGGATTTGCTACGTGACTTCCCACGAGACTTGGACCGAGATTTCTGAGAATCCCGTCCACGGCCACTACCATTGCCATGCTTTCCATATCCATCATTCCTGCCTCTAACTGCCATAGCATGAGACACACGAGAGGCATCCAAATTCTTATAGTTAACCTCTTCCTGCAGAAGAGCACTCTCAACATCAGATAATTTCAAGGTAGCAGTAGAGGCACATAATGCAGTGTGGAATACATCCCATGACTCATTAAGAGTACCAATCAAGAAAAGAGGAGTGATATCCTCTGCAAAAGTGATGTCCTGTGAAGTCAAGTTCTTGAGTATAGCATGGAACTGGCTCAAGTGAGCAGACATAGTCACATTCTCCTTCATGCGGCGCAGATCCAGAAGCTGCTTCAGCCCAATACATCTGACTCGCTGGACTTTTCTTGTCATAGAGATTTTTGATCTTTTCCCACAACTACCATGCACTCTATTCTTCCTCAAAGACATTATAGTGAACCTATTCTGTGAGAGATAATACAATAGTGGACTTGCATAACTCATCAAGCTCAAGCCATTACTCATCTGGCATAGTTGCAGGCAGATGCCCGCTTAACCTCAAAGGTTTGATCTGCGATTTCTGCACCAACACCTACCAAATTTGGCTCTTCCAATAAGAGTAATTCGTACCATCAAGCTTGGTGATGTTGAAAATAGCACGATCAGCGGACGAACTCGCCATAATGCAGGCTAGAAGACTATAGACAGTTCAAAACTGCTTGCTGTTTACTGTAGAAAATGACCAAAAAATCACCAAAATCGAGAAAAATGACGAAGAAAGTGGAACCAAAGCTGCTCCCTACTAAGAACTAGTGAAAGTGCATCATTTCAGAGTGTTTCAGCATGAAAAATCCATGTCAGTCCATACATATATGCTTGCTATAATAAATTTTAGATTTCAATAAAAGAGAGCTAATAGTGCCAAAATCGGATCCCAAGGCAATGAGATACTGCCAAGACCAAAGCTGGCATCATGCGGGCATAGCATAAGCATATGACGGTCGATAAGCATGAATCCAACACCCAAGTATGTCATACAAACATCTGCCAGTGAGTAGGCACACCCCCCAGGCAATGGGGCAAAGTGTTCCTGCCACTACCAAAACTTGACACAAGTAGGTGTCAGTTCACAAAGATACGGCTCCAAAACTGAGACTTAGCTCATAAGCATACAGTGAACCAAGACATATGATGTATCATCCCAAAAGGTAAGAAGTCCCAAAGTCTCAAGTGTCTATAACTGCTCAATAGCATGTAACAGCTCAATGCATAAAAGTACCACCTGCTCAATGTTAAATTAGCATTCAAGAATGCTCCCACTGGCACAAAAGCTGTATGTACTAGCTCAAGAGCTCAAGCCAAGGCAAGACACAATGCCAATGACATAAGTCCAAGACAATACATCAATAGTACATCTCGAACATGTAGGCGGTAGAGCATCCGTATGTAGCATCCATAAGCATATAAGACATCAAGTACATCCCAAGACACAACTTTGGCAAGCCAATAAATAGCTCAAGTAAGCTCCGAGAATCCAAAGTCAAGCCAAGACCGAGCTCCAATAGCAATAGGCTCCAAACAATGTAACTAGCATGTAGTAATGGCATAGGCTAAGCATGTCAAGACCGGTCAGACATAAGCAACATACATGCCATAAGTACATCTAAGATGGAGCATCCAAATGCTTTGCAAAGTGAGCTCAATCTCAACCAAAAATCCCGAATCAAAACCAAGCTCTATGTCGAGCCCCAAGTGTCAATACATCACCATATATGTGCAAAACATTGCCCGAAAAGCATAGGCATAGGTGTACATGAGTAAAATGACTTCAGCCCAATTGTGTACAACAGTGATTTACTGTTCAAAACTGAGAATTTCAGCACCAAAATCAGCTCCAAATGGTTGTCAAACAATAGGCATACATTCCCCTAACATCCGGGCATCAAATGGGACCAACCGGGCATCAAATGACAATGTCAAACAAGTTGTAGCATCAAATGTCAGCATAACACTGTCATAAACTACATGTGGATTGTTATGATAGTCCCAAAATAGTGTTAAATCAGTCAAAATGCTATGCCAACACATCAACCATCAAAATCAAGCATCAAAGCCTCTTCATATGCCCAAAATGGAGCCTTTCCAAGTGCCAATGGAGGGGAAGAGCTGATGTTGTGACTGTCAATGTTGAAGACACATATGGGAGGGCTGCGTGATTCTGCCAGCTATAAATGCTGGTCTTGGGGATGCATAAAATGGTGGCCAAGCTTCGGAGGGGTTTGGTTAAAGCCAAGGAAGGCCTCAAACAAGCTCCAACAAGTCTTGTTCAAAGGCAAGTGAGATATGAAGCAAGGGAGGTTCAATGGTGGCTGCCCCAATCTTGTTTACAGCATGTGAGACCTGAGAACTGAAGTAAAGCCTGAAGAAAATGATCAAATACCTATGATATAATGCCCTGAAGGTGCCCAACAATGCCAGGAAGGTGCTCGAGAAGCCGGGGAGTGACGGGAGCTCGAAGAAGTCAGATATGGCTATCGGGAAGGAGACCCAATGCAAGTAGGGAGTCAATGGGATGCTGAGAATGCCACGAACCAAGCTCAAGAGTCGAAAAGCAAAGCTCTGATACCAGTTGAAAGGGAGCGACGGTTTGAAGGTTGGACTCGAGAGCTATGGCGGGAGAGCAAGAGCAAGAAAGGGGGAGACTAGAAATGGGAACTCCAACAGTCACAATGTGTGATCGGGCCTCCTTTATTCAAACTATTACTAAAAGAATAAAGAATAAAGTGACGGTTGACGGGTGCCCGCCACACCTGCAGTGTGCAGTGGAGGTGACTGTCAGTGTAGTAATACACGGGCAGCTAGGCAGAGGCGCCTTTACCCCCAACATAGCAAGTAAAGGTGTAAACATATAAGGTTATGATATATGTGCCCCTCATTGCATATGTAAAGATTTTGAGATGTTCACCTTTTCAACTACAACACATTGTTAACTCTTTCATTCCTTTATATCACAATTTGTTTCACATGTACTTGCAAGTAAGTCTAGAACACATACTCAAAGGGGGCACTCTAAGGAACCTTTGAGAGTCTTGCATAAAGCAGGTGACGTAGAGAGTATTGCACGTGAGGGCTTGTCTACTTGGCCTGTGTGCATGCAAGACAAGAGAGGAGGAGATGAGGACTCTATGAGGTTGGCCTCTCCACTCAAAGTTTTGAAGGAAAATAGATACTTATGTGGAATAGATGAAAGGTAAGAATGAGGAAATGTAGATTGGGGTGCAAGCATTCATCGATGACATGCAAAAGATCATTGCTACTCAGTATAGAGTTCTATCCAAGGAGGATATGCAAGTTCATAAGGTTGGAGTGGACCCTTCAATGGAAGCTTTGTGCCAGAGTTGTTATGATTTTTCTTCTCTAGGCCTATTCCTATATTTTATGGGTTGAGTGCATATGGATTATCAAGGTGGTTTAGCAACACCTTTCAAGCACATTGCTCTCTGGAACATCACCATTTTCTTGGCAAATATTTTATCAAATCTTGGTGGGTTCATAGGCTGAATGTAACTATGTTATTTTATACCTAGAGGGATTTAAAGGGGATCCTATTTAGAGCATGCCTTGGACTATTTCTTTCTCAATTAAGGGGGTTCTTCTAACCATAAGGGTGAGTGCAAAGCATTCATCCTTTGGGATCAATAGGTGGATGCCCTTGAAATTCTAGAGATTTATGAGAGGAGAGGCTTTATTATGCTTTGTGAAGTTTGATTTTCAAAAGGATAATGTTAAGAAAGCTAATGTGTAGTACGGGAAAGGCAAGGAGATGGTTCTTCATGGTGAAGGTTGTAGTAAAGAGGGTGATACTTGCTCAAAAGATAACTTGGAGACTTCTAAGAAGAAATTGAAGTTGATTCATCACAGTCATGAAAAGAATAAGAAACCTTAAGGGGTAGACTGATTTTGTGAAGGCTACATTCTAATAAAGGAGCATCAGATTGTGATGAACAACCCAAAGCCAAGGAAAAGGAGAATGCGGGGCCTAGCTTGGCTATGATTGGAGATAAGAGCAAGACCAGTAAAGTGCCCATGAAGAAGTTGGCTTGTGGTGTGCAAGTGTTCATCAACATCTATGCTCCATTGGCGGATGTGAATGAGACCCTAAATTGAATCACTAACGGAGAAAGTATCTCAGAGAGTTAGGATCCTTGTGGAATGTGAGAGGACTTTCCTTTAAGGTGAGACATGCAGAAGTCAAGGCATGGATTAGAAGAATTAAGCTAGATATTGTTGGGATACATGAAGTGAAGCTTGGGCAACCTAGTTTTACAGATCCCACGTTTCTCCTTTTTTGGTAATGTTGTAGATAAAGGGAGGGGTGGAACACTTATGATTGTTAGGGATGGTCTGCAACCCTCTATGATATTGAAAGATGTAAATGGTAGTGTAATTGGTGTACGAATATGCTTGCATGGTGAAATTTTAGATTGCTTTTTGGTGTATGCATTGAATGCATCACAGAAGAGGGTGGAAGTGTGGAAGTCACTTAGTTAGTTGTAGCTTGCATATGCATATGCCATGTTTGGTGATTGGAACATGACCATTGAGGCAAAGGACTAGTTGCATGGTTCTAGAAATATGGTGACCATGGAGAAGGAAGAATGGAGCTCTTTAATGAATGCTAGCAAATGGTTAGATGTGGCCAAAATTTCTAGATCCAAGGATAGCAAGGTTATCACATGCCCTAACAAACATGCATATTTTACTTGGAGGGGTGCACTTTTGGACAAGTTCTACATTAGTGAAGATGGCATGTGGGCTCCTTTGGGAACTAAGATACATGTTTTTGGTGATATGCTATCATCTAATCATATTCTAATTATGAAAACCTATAGAATCATTGGCACTATGGTGTCTAGTATGCCCCCCTCCAAATTAAATGTTATTTTTATCAGATACAAGGTACCTATAGAGGCAAAAGATGTGTGGATTGTTGACAAAGATTGTCATGTTGACCCAACATTGAAGTGGAATCATTGCATGATAAGAGTGACCGAATTCTCCAAACAATATGGGTGGAATAAAGCCAGAATTAAGAGGAAGATAGTTGACTATGCACTTGTGCAGACCTAATTGAGAGAGAGAGAGAGAGAGAGAGAGAGAGAGAGAGAGAAGCTCCAATTTATTACTAGGATGGTACAATTTTAATTCATTTTCCATAAAGACTCTAGATAGCCTTAAACACTAGTCTTTTGTTGAGTGATCATTTTCAAACGTTACCTAATCTAGACTTCCAAAGTTCTAGTCAAATACTCTTACTAGTTCCTCATTAGTGAAACATCACCCACCATGGGATTTGCAAGGAGTAAAAGAGGAGGTGCTACCCAAAACCTATCAAAAAGAACTAAAGCCAGAGGAGGCACCTCAAAACTCCATCACAAACCATACCACCATATTCCCAAATGGTTATGAAATAAAGAAGATCCCATTATTCATTAGTAAGACTATAGAATCCACCCCAAGTCCCTACTGCTAGGTGCTAATGCTAAAGTAGAAGGACTTATGTTTCTAACTCGATGTGGTAGGTTTTTTACATGTTGCATTAAGCATTACATAGAACTCTACAATAGCTTTGGACTCAAGTGTAAGTTGCGCATAAAGCTAAATGTAGAAAGTTGGATGCAATAGGTGGATTTTTCAAGAAAGTACAATTATCATTAGGCCATCATACAAAAATTTAGATGTTGCCCTAGATCTTATCAGGGTAAATTTTGGGAGGAAAGACAAGTTTAAGTATCAAAGTTCCCAAGCTAGAAGCTACGCATATAGCTAGAAGTGCCACATATGTACTAACATGTATTTGTAAACAAGGGAGGAAGAGTTTATATTATGTATGACAAATTTCTTGTAGAGGTTTTTTCATGGTTGGCCTATGAAATAGTTAGGGAGGAGTTCTTGTATATGCTCTTTCTCACTTAATGGATCATGCAAAAGGATTGCACAACAATCATTTGAGGGAATGTTGATGTTGTATCAAGTGAGAATGGGCATTGAAGGAGGGAAAGTTGATATTGCATCAAGTGAGAGAGGACATTATATATATTCTTATAATGGTGCTTGATTTGGGATTGTGGATTTGATGATTAAGTCTTGCTACTAAGACCATTCATTGTTATGGCTAGCTATTGCAAAAAAGGCTCACAATGAGAATCTTAGCATGATGCATTGCCTTCGGGTTTAAATTGTGTTGCATCTTGGAATTAGTTGGAAGGTTGGGAAGTACTAGGATCACAATTTGTATGTAAACAAGAGCGTTAATATGATGTGATCCATCCATGGACTTGAAACTTGATGTACAATAGCAAGACTGCCATAATGCCATCCATCCATGAGTATGGATGTTAATAGTTAATGTGCCAATGGGATGAAATGAAAGTCTTATCATAATCCAATTTGACATCTTTTGTTTGTAAGTAAATGCCACCAACCAATGCACTAAGCATAGACTACAAGCTCATACATGAAGGATTGTTTGAATCACAAGTAAATACGTGGCTATTCCAAGTCAACCATTGAGGCCTCAACTTAACATGCTTTTGGTTGACCTCAACTTGACATGCTTCTAGTTGACATGTGAACTCTACCTTTGTGCAAATTTGCGTGTGAAATCCTCAATAGCTTGTAACTAAATGGAAAATTTGCACCGAGAAATAAAGATGAGATTGAAGAAATTACAATAGTCTTGCAAGTTGAAAAGAAAGTCATGAGATGAGTCTTGTTAAGAACCATGGATTTCAAATATTAGCAAATATACCAAGGTTAAATTTGATGCATCAAAATTAAACCACTACCAGTATAACTCTAATCACACTAATATCAAAAGAAAAGTGTAAATTAAGCACTTTTGACCAAATTTTCTCAACGTAGATGTGCACTTCACGAAAAAAATATTGATGGACATGATTTGAGGCTTCTTGGATTCTTAAATGTTACCATAAGTAAGAGAGGAAAGAATGGAGAGCTATATAACTTGGACCATAAACACAAATTTACCATTCATGCCAATTAACACACCTACTAGGAGTTTGAGAAAGTTGTAAGGGTTTGTTTTCACAAGGGCCATTCACAATCATTTCCATTGTTTAATGAGTGGCTTTGGAGATGATGTTGCCAGTCATGTCATCATGGACATAAATTGACTATTGTTATTTTTGTGGGGATGTCAAGTCATTGTTTGATAATGTTGGAAATTATGTAATTTACTAGTTTTATTAGTGTTTCAAATAAAATCTTGTAGGTTTCTTAATAAATGAGGTAATTTTCATTTTAATATATATGGTTTTCAATATATATCATATAGAAATCCATCAAAACCTTGCAATTCAAATGAGTTTTTCATTCATCCAGGACACCCTTTTGAGAGGACCATGGGTCTCTTAAGGGTGAGTTATAGGTACATAATCAAAATTTATGTTGTAGTCTTCATCTTTATGTACATGTGTAACATGATTGCTACCTCCATCACAATCAACCACATCATCTAGCATTTCATTGTCAACATGCATAGTATTTTGAAAATTTCAACACCTTCTTTCAACCATTTTCATCATCATCATTGTTGGGATCCGGAATTGATATCAATAGCATTCCACGCTTCTAATGGTGGGATTTCTTTCTAACATATATTAGATTTTTTATGTATAGAGCTATGCTAAGTTTATTAAAGCATATTGTTTACCTAGAATGAAAATTCATTAGTGTAATGAAGCTAATAGTTACCCACAATATGGTAAACTTTTTTTAGCATAGATTAGATAATTTATCTATAGAGCTATGCCAAAAAATTTTACAGCATATTGTTTAACTAGAATGAAAACTCATGGATATAATGAAGCTAATAGTTGCCCAAAAATTGCAAGAATTGCATATGATTTTAATCCAGGCTATAGAAATTAAACTCTAATACTTCAGCCTCTTCCATGAAAATAGGTTATATTTTACTCTAAGAAAATTCAAAACACAGTGTATAAGCAATTCAAAATTTATACAATAGTATGGTTAAGAACATATGTATAGGAGCAAGTTGTAATAGATTGATTCACATTGTCATATGTAAAGGACCCTATGTTCAAGAAGGTAAAAGTATGCTTGGGCTATTAAATAAGAGTTGATACCGATGACATCAGGGATGTACCCAATTCCAAGTTGTTATTATGCATACTATTAGTGTGGATTTTTGGGGGGCAAGATAAGTTTCAAGTATTGGATACCTCAAATTGGCCATTACACATACGATAAAGGTGTTACACGTGATAAATATGTTGTTGTTATCTTAACAATGCTAGAATTATTGAATAAAGTTCTTGCATACTCGTGTGCTTATTCAATTTATGTTGTGGGAGATATAAGAATGACCATGGGGAGGTACATTTGAGGACTTTTTTCTTGTTGAGTAATTGAATTCGATGTGTACCATTATGAAGGTTAACTAATATGTTTCAAAGTAGAACACTTTCATTTTCCTATCATGCTATCCACACAATCATGATACACATCAAATTGAAGAGATCATTGATACATTTTGTATATTTGTATAAGAGAGGAAGGGTTTATACCGTATGTAGAATTAGTTTACAATAGAGACTACATTGTGTTTAGTATATGAGATAGAGTGAGAGAGAGGATATTGTATATAATCTTTCTCTCTTGAGGTAATGGATCATGCTCAAAGGATTGCCCAGATAATTGAGGGTTTGGTTTGTATAAAATAACCTATCATGTGAGTTCAAAATTAGGGAATTTAAAGGGGATAGGCCTATATTATATATTCACATTAGAGTATATTTTAAAACATGTATGTTTATTCACAAAAGGGGGTTTTGAATTGATCATATGTATATGCTTATAGAATGGTTACATAATGGAATTTTTCTTACATTCCACAATGCATCCTCCACTGGCATGTGCTCGTAGAGATCTATTGAGGAAGGATGTTTGCAAAGTCGATATGGCTTTGGAGGAATCTTATATATGATATGGATACTCATTGTTGATAAATGTCTATTAACACCTAGTAGCTTCTATTGCCACGCATCAAAGGAGAAAAAGGTTATCATCATCTGCCAACCCTTGCCCAACTACAATTCCAGTGCCCTCGAGGGTGCAGATAGGGAATTGAACAGATGACCCACTAATAATTAATAAAGTAATGAGCATGCTAATCAGATTGAATGGATGAGATAATTTAACACTTTTGTAATGATTAACTTCTTCATATGTGTCTATAATGCAACCCAACTACTATGAATGATTGATGCACTTTGTCACTTTTAGCATTATTAGCTTCTTTATATATATCTATAATGCTTATGCTCTCTCTCTCTCTCTCTCTCTCTCTCTCTCTCTCTCTCTCTCTCTCTCTCTCTCTCTCTCTCTCTCTCTCTCTCTCTCTCTCTCTCTCTCTCTCTCTCTCTCTCTCTCTCTCTCTCTCTCTCTCTCTCTCTCTCTCTCTCTCTCTCTCTCTCTCTCTCTCTCTCTCTCTCTCTCTCTCTCTCTCTCTCTCTCTCTCTCTCTCTCTCTCTCTCTCTCTCATGTAATAATCCAAGAGCTTACAAAAAGGGAAAATTCCTAAAAAAACTCATGAACAAACTCTGTGCTCTCTTTTCTATAGAAGGTGATGGATATACATGCTTCATATGCCCTTCACTTGATTAATCATTTGAGAGAGATGATTGTACAAATTCTCACATGGTTGGCAAGTCAAAAACTTGCCAAGAGAGGCTTGATGGACTTCCTTATGCAATTGTGTGTGTGTGTGTAGACTATAGGGCTTCACAATGGCATTGTTGGTGGTTTCTTGATGGTAGAGGTACATTAATGAGGTGAATATTGATAAATAGTAAACCAAGGGAATTCTCTATTATGTGAATTTTTATAGAAGGGCTACTACTTTAAGGATCCTTTGCCATTCTTCACAAATAGAACCGCAAGAGGTAGATTGCTACACTCCATCAAATTTTTTTTTTACATTCCATTTGAATAACAAAAGGGTTCCAAGGGCAAACAAAGAAAGTATCCTCTATGGGTGTATGGGTGAAAGATGAGATACCTTTGTACATTAAATTGCTTCCAAAGTAGTTTACAATTTTTAATACCCACACATCTAGTGCTAGGGACCCTATAGAGGTAAGTATGCAACTTGAGATCAATGATACAAGGAGACTATTGCACACTATGAATGTTGTAGGATCCTCTGTTGACTCAATCATCATTGACTTAGTTAATGGAGGCTATTCATATACCCTTCATATCAAAATGCATATGGCCAACTCTTTGTTAAAGAGACTTCATGTTACACCTAGTTCTAGAGACCAAGTGAACATTCCCTTGGTCATCAAGCAAATAGAAAAGTATAAAGTAGGGGGGACAACCCCTATAGCTTTGTAGAACAAGTCGAGCAAGTGTGTGAGGCACACAACTTCACCATTGACGATAAGAAGGCTTAGGTCTTTGGACTTTGCCTAAGTGAAAAAGGAAACGTATGGTTTATAGGGCTAGATGCTAAATGAGAAAGTATGCTTTTCTAACCTCAAGGACATGTTCATCATGCAGTTCTAAAGAGTTTTACATGGGGGCAACCTCATCATATAGCTCATGAACCTATCTATATAGTAATAAGAGGAAGAGAGTATGGATAAATATCTCTCCAAGGTACAAAGTTTATATAAGCAAACCCCTCTTGCTATTACTAAGAGGCCAAATGCCAATGTTGTCACAAAGAATTTGATAAGGGAATTAGAGCCAAACACATTTATGAAGCCATGGCTAGTAATTTGACACTAGGTAGGGTCTGATCTAAATGTAGTCTCGGGATGAGGTCATGCATGTCGTTGGCTTTCATAGAGAGAGAAATCAATAGAAAAATGATAAGTTCATTAGTGATGTTACATAATCAACAAGTAGCATAAATCTTAATGTAACACAAGACTCCTCATAGCATTCACACAACACCAAACCAAACTAGCTAGACTCATTGATGCCTTAAAGAAACAATGACCTTATCAGTATAAGGTTGAGTGTGTATATTGTAGGGACAATCATCTCCCATCTGAGTTTTCCGTATCTCCTTGAGTTTGTACAAACTAAGAATTTATTATATACAAAACAAACTACTTCTGAGCTCCTAATAAATGCTTGCCCTATGCAAACTGTTTCAATGACAATCCATATCCCTAGTAGAATATGGTGCAATACTACCCTAGGCCTTCATAGTTCGCTTTGCTAGCTCCCATTGAGCCAAAACTAGTTCCTTAGAGAGAAAAAACCAATCCTTTTAGGGGTGTCTCGACCCCTAGCCTTGATTATCACTCATCCTCCAAGCAACACTCTTGCATACTATATAGAGGAGCTGGCCAAAGAATAGGAATGCACAAACCCATACATAAACTTTGATGAAGATGTTAATGTAGTCCTCATGGACTACCAAACCATACTAGTCATGATGTTAGGTGATAAATAAGAAGAGTTCCAACACAAGTTAAATACCCCATCAAATGCTAGAATTTTAGATAACCTAGACACTTGTCCTCTAGATGAGAATATAAAATGAACCGCCCAAGGATAGTTGTGGATGAAAAATTCCCTAAATATAATATAACACATATGTATCTTGACTAGCTTAGGTGGAAGCCAATATAAATAAGGCTATCGTTTCATCAATGCCTTTGACAATCTTAGGAGTAAAGATGATCCATGACAAGGACACCATGCCAATACTTATCAAAGCTACTATAAGAGCTTAGAGCAAGAACACTAGCATCAACATTCCAACATCATCCACTAGTAATGGTTTGATTATAGGAAACAAGAATGCCAAGAAGAGGAAAAAGAAAGCAACAAAGAAACTACTATTGCAATGCAAAGGTATTACCACCAAATTGACTAATAAAATTGTGTCAAATTGTGGGAGCTTTCACTCAACCGCCAAGACCCACAGACCACTTATTGTTTCAAGCATTCCAAGCCGAGCAATAATGGCTACCTCTCACATAACCGACGCGCCATCCATATCTACGGGTGTAGTGAGCTTACCTCCATGCCGTTCAAGTTACCTCCTCTCCCATGCACTCCGGTAGCTCCACGATCCAAGTGCAAGCTTCAAGCAAGCTCGATCCTCCCGCTCCAAGCTCCAAGCTCCGTTGCCGCGAGCAAGAAAAGAGAAGAGAAGAGAAGAGAAGAAGAGAGGAGAAGATGGAGAGCTTCTCCTCCTCGGTCCCTCACCCTCACAAACTCACTCCCTCACACTCTCACACTCCCTCTCTCAAGCACAAGCTCAAGCAAGCAAGAACAAGAAGAAGAAGAAGAAGAGGAGAGCTACTTTTGGCCACACACAAGAATGAGCTTCTCATTCACTTTTCAACTTTATATACAAAACCCTAAATCCCTTTTGGACGGTCATTCCCTTTTCCCTTATTTACATGGCCAGCCGTAGCCTAGGCCCTTTTTCCCATTGTCCTTCTATCTTCCTAACTTCCTTTCCACCGCCCGTTTACATTTACAAATTGCACGGGTGAGAGCCCGACGCTCCTTGAATTAAACCATGATGCGCTTGCGCTCTTTTACAAAAGTTTTGACTTGCGCTTTTCCTTGTGCGCCTTTCTCCCTTGTTTAGGACTCTTCTCCTTGTGCATCTTTGTCTTCCGTTTCTTTTTGCCTTGGCCCTTGTCTTTGTCTTGTGCTTTAGCTTTTCCAGATTTTTCACCTTTGTTCGTTTGAGGATTAACATTACCCCCCTCCTAGACGAGTGCCAGTCCCATGGCACTCACCGTCGTAGGTAGCAAGCGTTTAGCATGCACCGAAGACGTGGGTGGCAAGGACGTCTGTGGTTGCCATGGCAGAGTGTTGGTAGTGGTGGGGAGGAACGTCATTGGGGGCACATTGGTGGGTTGAGTGGTAGGTGGTAGGGCAATGGGAGTTGGTGGTAGGGCTATTCTTTGGGGGGTTTGCACTAATGGAGTACAAGTGGCAGTTTGTTGGGGATTCTATACATACTAATTCTTGGCAGGCTTACAGGGTGATAAGGATAGGAATTCAGAGTTGAGTGTTGATGAAGAGCGAACGACATCTTCGTTGGAGTCTTCAATACCTGTAATTGAAAACCTCTCATGTGGTCTCTCCCTAAGGGGTAGTGCTAGTCTTTTTATCGTGCACAAGACATATTTTGATTAGTTTGGGAGATAGGTCGAAACTCTAAGCAAGCTGAGAGTATTGTCCTGCACTTGAGGACCCAAACTATGTATATACTTTGGTGCAGATATTATGTGAGTGCTCATGCATACTTAGATATTACATAGTTAAAAGACCGCGGCTAGTTTCTCGTAACAATGTGTTGATGTAGCAAAGTTGTCCATGTTGAGAAGATGTACATGTGAAGGTATATGAGGCATCCTTTGCATTGTGACTGCACGACGTAGCATAATTGAATACAGGGACACCGCACTTTCAGTAGTAGCTGGAAGCTATTGGACTTGCTTGATGAGGACGGTGTACATTTCATGGCCAATCATGCGGTGCTTACCACAATGGATTGCAATGATATTAAGGCAGAGTGCAAGAGGGAATTGTGCAAGTGGGTCAGGGTGACAGGTCTACCCATAGGCGAGACAAGCTCCCTAGGTATGTCCTACCCTAAACAATTGTGGGTGATGCTAAAGGGCTAGGGGACTAGGGACGGAGCCAGTTGATCAAGGTCACTGGAAGTACCTAATTTGAGGACCCCTAGGTATTGTGCTGTGATCGTGGGTGCTTCTTATCTTTTCGTTCGGTTTTTTTTCTTTTCTTTTCTTTTCTTTTCTTTTTCTTTTTCTTTTTCTTTTTCTTGTGCTTTTTGCTTTCTTTCTTTCTTTCTTTCGTTCTGTTCTCCTTTTTTTTTTGGGACTTGCCTGAGTACAACCATTACAATATGTTGAGACTATCAGCCTTTCAATGGGTTGGAAAATGTCAAGCTTCGAAGGATCAGGAAATGGATATTACAGTGATGATTGTGCCCTAGCCTCATTGTTAGAGAAGTAGTTGTTGAGATGGGGAGATACACTTGAGATATTGCAAACCTCCTTGCGACACACGCGATGTTGGTACAATTGAGGTAATGACTGCCGTGAGCCAACTATAGAGCTTGACCCAGAAAGAGAGCATAGCCCATGAATATGCTTTGGGCCATGCAATGTGGGCGGTCGGCAAGGGTGGTTTTTGCTGTCGGTAGCATGGCTTTGTCGAGGCTCTTTGTGGGGTCGACGGTCTTGCGGTGATCGGGCATTGAAAACTTTCACACAAAGACTTGTGTCATCCTGCATCCACTTGTCACATCGTGAGAGTATATGCTCACTTGCGTTAAGTGCATCAAACAATTATAATCATGACAAGACATAAATTTTCAGAATTCTATGATGACTATTGGGATGCCTATTTCATTGCTTGTTAAGGTCGCATACATTAACAAGAAGTAACGAGAATGTGTACAAGTGGGGATCTTGCCCCTTCACTCATCAAAAAACAAAATATTCTGGCATGCTGACTTGTCGAGCTACTTGTACATCATAGGGATTTAGTTGATAGGTACGAGGTGGGGTGAGTCCGGTTGGCTAGGCGACCGAGGCAGTGCTAGTGTGGGACTCTCGTGAGGCTAGGCAGGGAACATGTCGGCCGGGACATGAATGGTGTAGTTCCGGGCCTCTACCGTTTCCAAAATGTCTTTAAACAATTCATTAAATTCTGCCATATCCCAAGCTGCCCTTTCTGCCCTTGAGCATCTAGTGCCCGAGCGTGCGTTGGGGGTCTGTGCAACTGGCGTTGCCACATTTTGTGTGCCTCTCTGAGCGTCCGCCCCCCTGGCCCGCGGGTTCTTCGACCTTCGTCCGAGGTGGTGTCGCTTGGGGCCGCGTTTCTTAGCGTACCTTTTAAGAGTGGGCATGTAGCGCACTCGCGAAGGGGCGTGAGCTGCAAGTTCCCGTCGGCTGTGGAGAGCGTCCTTGCAAGCTAACTACCCTTGGTTCTCCATGCTTTCCTCGCAGGGGGACCTGTAAGAAGCGAATCAAGGATTAGGATTTGTTACATGATAAGACCATTCATATGTAAGGGATTATAGTGCAGATTATTAAGCGCATAGGACAAGAAGGGGAGGGGTGGGGCATGCAGTGCTTGTTGTAGAGGGATGGCCCCCGTGATGTATATTTAGCCTCCTGCCATTAGCAGATCTTGGTTCATGCCGAGTTACCTTGCCTAGCGGTCATGGATTTAGGCAGGGCTCCTCCTCGGAAGGATAGACCGAAAAGGGAAGAAGGTGTATAGAAAGGGACTATACCCTGTCTACACCATCAGAGTTGTTGGTCAAGGCTTCCTATGGCGGTAATGTGGGTTGCATGCCCTTCACTTGGAGGTGGGGATGGTCACACGGCTTTTAAATGTGTGATGAGAGGAGGACTTGAGAAGCTTAGACTGTCAGACCCAACTCTTCTCCCTGCGCTTGACTATCATTGCTTGTGTGTGTTGATATTGTTTATACATGGTGACACAAAAATTAGTGTTTATTTATATACATATTTATGAATCCATGTCACTTCACGAGGATAAGAACCAATTGTAGAACTCGGGGTTGTACTGGAGCGTGGCACTCGTGGCAGCTTACTTAGTATCGATAGATATTTTGCCACATCAAGCAGCATGGACCCTTGTCCGAGTCTACTAGCAACATGTAGCTCCCCCTTACTGAGAACCTTATCAAACAGAGAGTTTTCTCAGCTAAGTTCAGCCAATTCTGTACCCCGAATGGCAGTCAGCACTCGAAGGGAAGTTGGTGCCACATAGGTTGGGTCCCTTTGGGATCACCATTTGGCCAATCGCTCCTCAAATACTGTCATGATCTGAGCCCCTAGTTCGGCCATTGCAACGCGGTTCTCACACCAACGCTGTTCAAATTGACTTCGGCCCTTTGTTAGTCGCTTTAGTTGCTCTATGTCTACGAGATTCGGTCGGCAGAGCACTTCACTGAACGTGACAGTTAAGTGCAATTCGTTGGCTTCCTCGTCAGAGATGAGTCGCATGCGTTCATGCAGGATCCTGTCATAGTGCTCGTTAAGATGTTCCTGCTCTTCCCAAGATAAAGGGAAGGGCAAGTAATCTCCAAGCTGCTCCTTGGGGATTGTGCCCATATCCGCAAGGACGTAAACGCGTGCAACCACTTTGAGCTTAGCATCCAACTCAGTTAAGCATTCTGCGACACTTCTATGTTCAATGAGGGCTTGCTCGGTTGCTATTTCATGCAAGGTTCTAGGAGTTTGCCTAGGCTTTAGCATAGCTGGGGGTTCAGGCCTGTATGAGCGAGATTGGTCAATGCTAGGATTTATCATGCTCTTGGGGTTTCCTTGTTTCTCTTGAGGCTTCGTTATTGCGTCATGGTTCTCCTTGGGTGTGACTGGTATGACCTTGTCACCTTATTGTGATAGCGTTGTATCCACTCTTGATTGATCAATGTGAGTTCAATTGTCAGTGGATAGAGTGTTGCAAGCAACTGTTGATGGCAACGATTGCTTTGGTTTTTCAGAGCACGCAGATGTGTCTGAGGGTTCACCGCTATTAGGAGAGGCATTAATGGGTTCATTGGTGGATGGACTCGATGCTTTATTCATCGACTCTCCGGCGCTCTTCGTCTCAATGTTCTTGGGGTTCACAACCACCTGCAACTGTTGTTGTTTTCTCTACTTTCTCCTCTTTTTCTTGGTCAACACAGGTGCATCTAACATCTCAAGATCCTGAGCTATATCAACCGTTGATGTGCTTGGTCAAGCCTCAGCATTTCCCTTCTCTAGTGTGTCCTTATGGGACATAGCCGTGGCCTGTGGGATAGCCTTGTCAAGTTGAGTGGTTCGATGCGCCACCTCCTTGACCACATCTTTGAGAGGTTTCTCCTCAGGCCTAGGCTTTAGGTGCTTAGGAAGGGCTGGAGTTGTTAATGAAGTTGGTTGTGACACCTCCTCCACAAGTAAACTACTAAGGACACCTTCCGCAAGGGGTCTTGTCACGGCCAAGGGTTGTGATTGCTGTGATCCCTGATTTGAAGAAGTAGCAGCTAGTTCAATGGACTTGCTACTATTGGTGGATTGCGGTGTCAAGTCCTTAGAGCAATTGGAAGTGGTCGCATCTCTTGTTTCCCTTTGAGCATTCATCTGTATAGATCGAGCATGAGTTGATCTGGTCACATTGGGTTGCACAGGCATATCCGTGGGCCGAGGGCTGTGACTAGTGTCATGTTTCCCCTCTTGGATGTTTGGAAGCCTCAATGGAGATAGAGATTGGGAGTGAGCAGCCGCCATTGACGACCGCTGTTGTGCTTCCTGTGTCTGTTTGGAAAAAGAGGATGTAGGAGATCTAGGACTCTTAGGTGGACTTGGCACTGGCTGAATGATTTGCTCGAGGCTATTAGATGATTGTGCCATTTGCTTTGTTGAGCAATCAGCCTTGCCTTGAGCAATGCCATGCCTATGATGCTTGTTCTCCCCTTGGGAAATCAAAGGCTCTTTGGGCACTAACGATTTTTGTGCATGCTCAATGGCTACATATGACATCTGTCTATTTAGCATGCTAGGCTGAGGCTCTTTCCTTTGAACAATCATGTCTAGTTTCTTGCCTCGAAACCTAGAGTTTCTCTTAGATTTCCTCCTGTGCTTCATTGCTTTTGATGCACTCTCGCCTTCAGCTGATAGAGGCAGTTTAGCAAGGGATTTTGGTACCCAAATCCATCGGTTACGTGCGTAGTACCCTTGAGCACGTAGCAACGCTTTGGATATCCATCGCGGCATTGTGTTGACCCTCCATCGATGCCTGCGTCTATAAGGCTTGGGCTTCTTTTGGGGTCTTCTACGATATTTGTAAGTCCAAAGCCCATCCTTGGCATTGTCTCTTGACCTTCTTTTTTCAGGCTTGGCCTCACTCACTGGCTCTCGTTGTTCGACCTGTGCTTGTATTAACTCTTCCAACAAGTCCTTGCTCTCGTAAGCAAGCTTGACTGTTATGTCAGCACCTTGCTTGCCTTTCCCTCGAGGTTTGATGAGGTCACCCTTGCTAAAGGTTGTGACTATCCTCACACCCGGTAGTGTCAGGTGTATCCTCTATGCTACATAGTTGGCCTCACACTTGGTTGCCCTTTTGAAGGGTCTTCCTAGGAGGGTTTCTTTCCTGCAGCTAGCACTTTTTGGAGGAACATGAAATAGGATAGGCAAGCTTTCTGTTTCAATTGTCGCAAGGATTTTGCACTTCCCTATGAGTGCTTGTGGATGTCCCCCATAAGGGCTAAGAGTTGCACTAGTCGATGTGAGCTCTGGTTGGCCTAGTAGGGTCCACGATTCATAGGTCAAAATATTGAAATCTGCTCCTTCATCAATTAGAGCATCGATAGTATGCTCTCTTTTCGCGGTGAGCTTGACCCTAAGATAAGCAGGTGGTACTATGTCTTCTTCTTCCGGGTCTTGGCTTGTAAATTTAAGCCTTCTGACACATGCCCTTGAGTTCTCGACTGCACGACCAGATGTGGATTCTCCACTGCTGTCTTGGATCATCAATGCAGTGCTATTCAAGGTACATCTCTCGTCAAGAGTGTCATGTCTAGTCATCTTCACATTTGTAGCTTGCTGAAGTTGCATTTTGCTCTGACTAGACACTGTCTGAACACAATGTCTTTGTGTTCTCATGGCGTGGCCTTTTTTCCCTTGATGGCTAGTTTGGCCCATTGATGTTCTAGGGTCTCTATTTCTCTCTGTTCGGGTATGGGCTTTTGGTTGCTCTTTTGCAAGTGAGGTTCCATGCTCGTGTAGAGCTATTACTACACTAGGGTTCAATTTGGAGGACCTGTCACTGCGTGCAATTTGGAGGACCGTTTATAGCTAAATTTTGAACTACGTGCTCTAAATTTTAGCCCGGTCATGGATCTGTGATGTGCCTTTAGCTCTACGTAGCCTTTGGGGTCAATCTCGAGGTTTAGGTGTGTCAAAATTTGTGTTCTAGATACCTATCCGATTTTGACAGTTTTCTGTTCGATTCTCAAATGTTCAATTTTCAGGAGTCCGATTATCAAAATCGGACGTCCGATTCTAGGTGGTTCGATTGGCCCAATGGTCTGATTTTGGTCACGTCCGATTCTGGGAGTTGGATGGCCTGGTCTGATTCTGGGAATCGGATCAGATAGGGTGGTCCAATTGCCTTGATCGGACAAGCGTCTGATTGGACAAAATGGTCCGAGTCCGAGTGTCCGAGTGGTCCGAGTCCGAGTGTCCGAGTGGTCTGATTTTCAAAATTGGACGGGTTGGTCCGAGTGGTCTGATCGGACAGGATGGTCCGATCGGACGGTTGTCCCCAAGCGTCCGATTCTCAAAATCGGATGTCCGATTCTGGGAATCGAACATTGAGTCGGGTGTCCGAGTCCGCCGGCTCGAATGCACTTCGAGCACAAATTCGTCCAAAATCTTAAGGTATTGCTTATTGTAAGCTACAAGATTCCATAGGAATGATGCTAGAGTGATGGGGAAGAGATCTATATATGTGGGATAGCCAGTAAACTCCAAAATGCAAATCAGCAAATGAATCAAACCCTCATGCCCTGTTATGATAGCAGAAACCCTGATGCTTGTTTTTCTTCTTTTTCTTTGTTTTTTCCTACCCTAATGCACCCAAATCACAAAGTAAATACCTACACTACTTCATTCCACAACATAAATCTCAAGAAAGCAAAAAACCTACTTGCCAAGGAGATCAAATACCATCTTCAACCCCCCTCACTTCCTACCTATCTCAAGCACCAATTCGGGGGAACCCCTTACTTTGATGCTCGATTCGAAGCGCGCAAGCGCTGAAGGCTTGAATCCGTTGGTCCCGGCAACAGAACCAAAATGTGGGAGCTTTCACTCAACCGCCAAGACCCACGGACCGCTTATTATTTCAAGCGTTCCAAGCCGAGCACTAATGGCTACCTCTCACATAACCGATGCGCTATCCATATCTACGGGTGTAGTGAGCTTACCTCCGTGCCGTTCGAGTTACCTCCTCTCCCGCGCACTCCGGTAGCTCTACGATCCAAGTGCAAGCTTCAAGCAAGCTCGATCCTCCCGCTCCAAGCTCCAAGCTCCATTGCCGCGAGCAAGACAAGAGAAGAGAAGAAGAGAGGAGAAGATGGAGAGCTTCTCCTCCTCGGTCCCTCACCCTCACACACTCACTCCCTCACACTCTCACACTCCCTCTCTCAAGCACAAGCTCAAGCAAGCAAGAACAAGAAGAAGAAGAAGAAGAAGAAGAAGAAGAGGAGAGCTACTTTTGGCCACACACAAGAATGAGCTTCACATTCACTTTTCAACTTTATATACAAAACCCTAAATCCCTTTTGGGCACTCATCCCCTTTTCCCTTTTTTACATGGCCAGCTATAGCCTAGGCCCTTTTTCCCATTGTCCTTCTATCTTCCTAGCTTCCTTTCCACTGCCCGTCTACATTTACAAATTGCACGGGTGAGAGCCCAGCGCTCCTTGAATTAAACCATGATGCGCTTGCGCTCTTTTACAAAAGTTTTGACTTGCACTTTTCCTTGTGCGCCTTTCTCCCTTATTTAGGACTCTTCTCCTTGTGCGTCTTTGTCTTCCGTTTCTTTTTGCCTTGCCCCTTGTCTTTGTCTTCTACTTTAGCTTTTCCGAATTTTCCACCTTTGTTCATTTGAGGGTTAACACAAATACCAAGAGTACCACTACCACCTCTCAAACCAAGAAGATTGCTGACTCAAAACTTAAAAGCGCACATCCCAACATTGAGAAAAAGCTTGAGATAATTGAGAAATCAAACAATGAGTACAAAAAGCTCAAAATGATAAGCAAACATTATGTTTGACATGAGTGCCATAGGATTAGCAAGTACCATACCATTGTCCTACCAAAGACACTTAGTTTCCAACCACCCATGGAAAAAATAGTGACCAACCAAACCATTGGTTTCAATGGAGACATGTGAAACCCTATCTTATTGCCATGATAGCTTCAATTAGTGTGATAATGCCACTAGCTTCTTGATGCATATTTTGAAAGCATTTAAATGGTGGATATAGGATGGGATAGAAGAACCAAATAAGCGTCGAAGCATCCAAACCTTCTCCAATAGCTCTTGACATCATTACATTCCAGGAGGAAGTTGAGCGAGCATCATGTGATCCTTTCGGTAGAAACTTTAAGTGACTCGCCAAGAAGAAGAATTGTTGACACATGCACATGAGTCAGTGTAGTCAACTAATCTATGTTAGAAACATGGGGGAATCCTTTCATTGAGAGTTCATGTTTCAACCTTACAAAGGCCAATGGCTATAAGGTTTGACCTCTAGGAGTGTTGAAAGATTGCTAGCTAAAATAACAAAAATTAACTTCATGATAAATCTTGTGGTCTCATGAAGAGAGTGGATATGAGCTTTTGTTAGGCTATCCTTAGATGTAGAATATTTGACTCCTTGAAGACTAGGTTTATGGACTAGGGTCTTTTAGAAAACATATAAAATATGGTGAGGGTGGAAATGAAAAGCTGGAAAACCATTCCCGTGGACCTAGACACCATATCTAGTATGATTCATGAAAATACAAATTGCATCATCACTAGATACTCCTTGAACAAATGCATTCTTTGCCTAGATTATGAACAAGGCTAGATACACATTCTCACTATGCTTGATTTACCCTTTATATAGGAAGAAGACTGTAGAAAAGTGAGTGTATCATTGAGTCAATTAGGTGAGAAAAAGCTCACTATGTGTGATACAAGTGTTAGTTCGTCAACTATCTGCTTTCCCCTCACCCAACAGACTAATACCCTCATTTTGAATCAAGATCATGGTCACTAATGAAGTATAGTCATGTGATCAATTGAGTTGGTTCATTGCACACTTTAGCATAAATTTGTAGGCCACAACATTCAGTAAGTTTGCTGGCCATGTCATTTCTATTAACTACCTCCTCAAAGTTTTTCATCAATCAGAACTTAAGATCCACTAAGCTGCAAGTAGTAGGCTACAAGTTATACTTCTTGCACTATTTTGTGATGGTAAAGAAAATTTTTAATTTGTTATTAGGGTCATTTAATTTTTGTACAAAACTCAAGGTCAATCATTCTCATGGGGGTGAAGATAGGACTCAGCTTATCATCTGCACATTTTCAATAGTAAGTACTTCTGAGAATCATATGGATAAGAAGTGATGCATTCAACAAACCATCCATATGATATTGTTGTAAACTAATACAAATCCATCTTTCAAGTGAATTAATACAATTTAATCTTTTATGTCATTTGATTCCCTCCCCTGGTCAATGTAGTAGATAGCTTTCTAGATGTGATGTCATGTTGGCTTTCATGTATATTAGTTGCTTGTTTATTTTGCTTTGTGTGTGTGTGTGTGTGTGTGTGTGTGTGTGTGTGTGTGTGTGTGTGTGTGTGTGTGTGTGTGTGTGTGTGTGTGTGTGTGTGTGTGTGTGTGTGTGTGTGTGTGTGTGTGTGTGTGTGTGTGTGTGTGTGTGTGTGTGTGTGTGTTTTTTTTAACCATAATATAGTTTTATTCCACAAGTACAAGAGGCGTGATTTATTAGGTGGTTTTTTATGTGTGCCTTGAGAAATCCACAAATACCCTTGGAAGACCAATATGAAAAAGTCAAAAAATAAAAAATGGAAGACAACCCCAAGGTAAGAGGAAGATAGAGGACAAAGGTGCACCCGAAAAAATCTGAAGACACAAAGTGCAAGAAAAAGTTTCAAATGTAAAAGGAGCACACAATAATAATCTCACCTTAATATGTTAGCAAGAAAAGCGCTTGGCGCATTGCAATTCATCTTGTAAAAGAGCACTGCGCTCTCCCCATGCAAATTGTAAAGAATAAGAGACACGGGTTGAGGCCTACACTAATAGGAAGGAGAAGGAAAGATAATAGAGGAACGGACAAATGAAAGGGATGCAGGAGACGCAAGAGAGAAGAGCACACACAATGTAGGTGCTGTCAACAATGTTATGACAGCCTTATTATATATATATATGAATAAAGAATATGGGCGGTCATTGTATACGGGCAAGCCTAAGGGCCTTTTACCCCCAACAACCTCCCACTAAAAGGCCAATGGGCCAGGGAGTGAAAAAACAAAACAAAAGAAAAGAGACAGAGTGAGGAATCATGACATCTCACCCAACGCCCAATCGGAAAGTGAATTGTGCAATAAGTGTCGAGAATCTCTGAGTCCAAGACATCCAAGAGGCAAGTGATCCCACAGCTCCATACAACGCAGCAATCTAGCACAAATCATGAGTGCAAGGCTATACATCATCATCATCAGAGTAGTGCATAGCATCAACGTGGCGCATACAAGACAACGGAGAGCATTCAAACTCTCTAGAGTCAATCATTGAAAGAGGGCTAGCATCCCGGACACAAGTCAGACAAGGTCTCAAGACAGTATGCGGCCTCAGTGAAGCGGAAGACTGACATACAGTTGTAGAATCAGCCATAAAGCACACTGAACACGCATCAAGAGGCTTGAGAGGTGTCTGCGTCTCATAAAAGACAGCATGACGGCTACGTAGAATCTGTTGGGCATCCAAATCCCAAAACCTATAAGCCATAAAGTCACCATCTCCATAACCAAGGAGAGGACATCTGCATGACATAGGTTCATGTGGCATGCTGACAATGGCGTGGCAACCAAATATCCTCAAGTGATCATAGGAGGGTCTCATACCACTCCATGCCTCATACAGTGTAATATCCCATCCAAAGTCAAGCACGGCATCTTATTAACCAAGTAGATTGCCATCATAAGGGCCTTAGCCCAAAAGCCATAAGACAATCTAGCTGTGGTAAGCATAGCAGCAACCTTCACCTGTAAGATCAGGCACATGCCATGAGCAATCCCATAATACCGGGGGCATAAGAAATCAATGCTATACTGCTGGCAAGACATCTATAAGCTGGGAGAGATAGCATAGCTCTCATAATCCATCTGCAAGCACCTAGGCCTACAACCAGCAGAATCCATAAACTTGTCAAGCATAGCAATATCATCCTCAATCCGTACCAAAGGGTAAGCCCAAACACGATGGGTAGCATGATCCATGAAGGTCACAAAATATGACGCTCCACCAAGTGACTGGGAAGGCATAGGTCCATATACTACAACATGGACAAGATCTAGAGGAGCATGCCTCACATGATCGCCATAAGCCAAAGAGGCTCTGCAAGGACCAAGAGTATAAGAAGGGCAAGCATCAAGATCTGCATGTGACATAGCGAGCAACAAAGTCATACAAGACAGGATCTCCATCTCTCTGTGGTGCATATGGCCTAGGCGATAATGCCATAACAATGCATGTGGTATCCGAATAACTGCAACCATAGAATCTCCCACATGAGATACATGCACTGCATAATCACTGCGATATCTAGTACCTCTGGCCAATACCAAGCAACCACGACAGATTTTCCATGAAGTATCCCCAAGAGAGACATAATATCTTACACCATGCAACTGACTGACTGAGATCAAGTTCTTACTGAGCGTAGGTATATCCCCTATACCAATAACATGACAATCATGCTCAAGGCCCAAAGAAATACATCCGTCAACCTCCCTGTAAGAAGAGAACCAAGCTCTATGCAGAGTAACATGACAAGATGCCATACTGTCTAAAAGCCAATCAAAGGTATAGACCGTATCACTGAGTAAGTAATCTGCAGGGTAACACAATGCCAAGAGTCTAGGCTCAGTTGCATCATCATGGGTAACTACATGCACCATACCACTATTAACAGTGGTCTCGCCTATTGTATCACTGACTCTGCTCTCATGTCTAGTACAGCACAATCTTTTCTGCTCTCTAATCCACTTGAAGCATTTACGCTTCACATGCTCTATCTTTCCACAATGAAAGCAAACAGAACCTGTAAAACCTGTAGAAGAGGACAATTGCTCTGTAATATCATGAGTAGGGTTGTCCAATACATCCAAGGAGCTCAAAGAATTAGGGAAACTCTCATAAGAGAGAATAGGCTCATCAAGATGACTGTCTACATGACTAGCAGAGCTGAAAGTCATCATAGCATACTGCAAAGGGGACTCATCCAAACTAGAAGGGGAGAACACAAAGGCATCAACCACGGATGCAAAAGCTCCCACATGGATAAGCCTAGCAGACAAAAGCATGACATATCCAACCACTGTAGCTCACAGCCATAAAAGCATAAACATGCCTCGGAGCCATAAATGCATAAGCATCCTTGGAACATAGGAGTATACATAACTTTGCAATGTCTTATACCATGTACTGATATACATGTCCAGCCAAGAACGGCAGGTGGCAAATAAACCTGCAAGAATCAAGTTGCAATAAAGACCCAAATATCTATGTAAAAGCATCCAAGTAAGAGACTCTATAAAATACATAGCATTTGACCATGTGCATACACATGTGGCCATAAAGATCAACTGCTTCCTAACATACACGGGCAATAGTAGCCCAAATAGCATAGATGCCATATAACAAAGAAGCATGTGGGAGCTTTCACTCAACCACCAAGACCCACGGACCACTTATCATTTCAAGCGTTCCAAGCGAGCTCTAATGGCTATCTCTCACCTAGCCAACACGCCTTCGATCCTACGAGTGTTGTGAGTTTACCTTGATGCCCAATCGAGTACCCTCCTCTCTCTTGCACTCCGGTAGCTCCACGATTCTTGATGCTAGCTCAAGCATCCTCAAGCCTCCTCCATCTCCAAGCTCCATCCTCCATAGCCGCGCGCGCAAGAAAAGAAGAGGGAAGAGAAGAGAAGAAGAGGAGACGAGATGGTGAAGAGCTTCACCCTCTTGATCCCTCACTCTCACACACACTCACTCCCTCTCTCAAGAGCACACACAAGCAAGGAGTAGAGAAGAAGAGAGGAAGAAGAATACTCTTTTTGCCACACACCAAAGAATGAGCTTCTCATTCACTTTTCAACTTTATATACATACCCTAATTTCCATGGGCGGTCATCCCCCTTTTTTACATGGCCGGCCATTAGCCTAGGCCCCTTTTCTCATTGTCCTTCTATCCTCCTAGATTCCTTTCCATCGCCTGTCTACACTTACAAATTGCACGGGTGAGAGCCGGGAGCTCTTTTACAAGATTTCGGGGTGCGCCTTTTTATTTTAAAATGTGCATTTTCCCCTTTTGCATTCACCTTGGACTTTTAAGGTTGCCCTTGCACTTTTGGTCTTCTTTCCTCTTCTTTCTTCAGTCGGGCTACCTTTTTTCCGCCTTTGCCCTGCGTCTTTCCCACTTCCTTTTGCTTTCTTCGTGTTGGGGTTAACATTACCCCCCTCCTAGACGAGTGCCAGTCCCATGGCACTACGGTGGGCCATTGTGGTTAGTTACGTCGGCCTTTAGGCGGAACATGTAGGTCGGGGTTGGGGGGATTGATAGGTGATGGAGGTTGGGGGTGATGACTAGGAGGGATTTTGGCGTGCTTTAGGCTTCATGAAGATACTCGGCATCTGTCACACAGTTGTGGCGCTGGTTACGTAGCCGGTTGTCTTTTGAGTATGAGAAATGCTTGAAGCAATAAGCAATCCCTTAGGATGATGGTATTGGAGGGATTTATTCTAAAGAAACCCCTCAAATGCAGTTTGGCTTGCAAACCCGTGGCTTCGATTGAAGATCCTTGTCTTTGAGTTGAAGATCTTCAGTTTTGAGTTGAAGGTCTTCAAGCTTGTGGAATCAATAAGCGATCCGTGGATCTTGAGGCGTTGGGCATGGATCATTGGACGAGGCGGTTCCAAGATCTATGCCAATGGTAGCTCTGCCTTGACTTGATTCACTCAAGGTGGCCATCAGCAGGCAAGTGGCCAGATGCCGGTACAGGAAAAGAAGCGTTGACCATTAAGGGAAGCCGTGGGCGATCCTCCTCCGCAGGTAGCCCTATCTTGAAGTGTGAACATATCCTACAAGAAAAATTGTGCACTCCCTAAGGGATATGGCTGTCTTGCTGTGTAGTGCGTGGTGTGTGTGGCAGTGGAACTGGGAGATGGGTCTGACCTTGGGGTAACGTCCCACACTTGAGGACCCAGTTCGTACTTAGTTGGCAGTGCAGTGCAAGTCTTAGGGTGACAGGTCTAAACGTCCTGCCCTTGATGTGCCCTAAGTGTGAAGTTGGGGGGGGGGGGGGGGGGGGGGGGGCTAGGGAGGCTCCTAGGTGCGGTGATTGTGGTGCGTCTTTCCATCTTCTTCTTCTTTTTTTCTTTTTCTTTTTTTTAAATTATAATAGCATGAAGAGGCGTATACATGGAGGCAAGCGGTACAAGGGCATGACAGGAGTTTACTCCTCGTCATCTGAATGGTGGGTAGGGGTTGGCGGAGGGCGGGGGGCCTTGTTAAGGAATTTTTGACTCAACAAGTAGCCTTTGATGTGGAGGCGGGTCTTGAGGGTGGTGGTAGAAAGGAAGGGGTGGTTGCACTGGGTGAATTTGCTGTCGTTCATGTCTTCGAGTAGTGCACCACAGATTGATAGCAAAAGAGAAGAACCCATCATGAGGCGAGTCATGGTGTTGCTGTCTATGGCATTGGGGTCAAAATAGAGGGGTGGGAGGTGGCGTTCTTGGGGTACGGGCTCTTGGTGGACTAGGATCCTAATTAACCTAAGATAATTACAAGTGGTGATGAATGCAGGGTTGGGACAAGAGGTGAACTCGCTAATAAATTTATCTATAGAGCTATACAAGTCGGGGAGGGTGAAGAGAAGGGTGTCCCTATGGGAGGTGCTATTGGTATTATAGATAATGGGAAAATCGAACCTGCCGTGGATGGACGGATTGAAGTCTACCCCTACCCTTCGAGGATACGGCATAAAAGTGGGGTCGTCTCTCTCTGAAGGGAGGGTGTTGCAAAATGCCATCCACGCTTCCAGGTTGATGTCAAAAATGTGTCTCCTCCAAGTGGGTTGGCAATTATAGCCTTCCATTAACCTAGGCACCTAGAGGACTTTATCTTGCCAAAACTCACGGTCCTCGGCTCCCCAAGCAGTTGGGTGAGCCTCACGCTCCGCTAACCACTTGGCTTTGAGCCTTGCCCCCATGGCAATGACATCCTCTACCAGTTGAATGGGCAGTACCCTATTCAAGGCAATGGGGAACTCAAAGCGCAAGTCGAAGGGGTCGCGATTATACTCCTGTTGTTCCCAGATAATCAATTCGGCACGGAATTCAGCAGGGGAATCTTGGGTGCATAGTAGGAGAGGGGCAGGCTGTCTTGGAACGGGTCTAGCATTCAGCTTTCTTCTTGCCTTCTCCACCATCTCTTTCCTGCGGTTGGTTTGGGCCGCTCTTCTCTCGACAGATGTATCAGGGGGCTGTACTTCGGCTTGTTGTGGCTGAGGGGGTGGTGGGACATATTCCTCCTCCTGAGGTCCCAGATCGAACTCCGGTTCACCCCCTTTTGCTTGCTTGTCTTCTTGTGTTTTTGCCTCTGTGAAACCGAGGTCATCTATCTCCTGCGCCATCAGGCCTACCTGCGCAAGATATCTCCTCTGCTCCTCTAGGCTCTGCGGTGGGCCTCCTAGCTGCAATGGCACGTGCAAGCCTGTTGTGAGAGCTCTGCGCACAATGGTTAGTTTCCTTTGCAGCTAATCATTGGCTTCATCTCCTTCCGGTCTCGTGGAGTGGAGCAGCGTATTGAGAAAGGTGTGCTGCTGGGCTATCATGGAGAGTTGGGCCGCCTCTGCCTTATTCTCAGCCAGCACCCTGTCTCCTTCGGCCTTGCCTAGCCAGCATGCTAAGTCCCGTACTCTCTGCTCATTGTGATCGGCCCATTCTTTTGCCCTTCTTTCCATATCTTCCAGGCTCTCCCCCTGATGGAGGGTCATTGCCATGAGCTGTTGCTGCTGGGCCTCGGGCTCACGGTGCAGGCGGGACTGCTCTTGGCGTTCATCTGCGATATGCGCATTGAGCTGTTCCAGCTTCACCTACATCCTTCGCACCTGTTCTGCCCTTAATTGGTCCAGCTCTGCAGCCTCCTGTCTGATTTTGTCAAGCTAGCTTTGCGCTTCCAAGTTGACTGTAGATAACTGATCATTTTTGCGCCGAAGGTGGGCATTCGTTTCCCTCTCCCCGTTGAGACGCTCCATCAAGATTTTTCTTCTTCCCTCCCAGGCAATGTCACGTTCCTTCAGGGCTTTTAATTCTTTCGCCTCCTTAGTGCTGGCTTCCTCCCTAAGCACAGCGACTTCCCTTTGATATTCTGTTATCTTCTTTGTTCTTTCCAGCTAGAGGGCGGCTTGTGACTCTCGTTCCGCTGCCAGCTCCTCCACGGCTATCCTCCTTTCTTCCCTGACCCTTTGCAACTGCGAGATCAGTTCCTTCACATACTCGTTGTATTGGCCTGCTGGAGGTGGGGGGTGGGGCATGGTCATAGTGGTGGCGACATCTATTTTTTGCCTTTTCAGTTCTGGCCTTGGCTCCAGTTCAGCCCGAGGCTGCCCTTTTGGCTCCTGAAGCTGGGGTGGCCACGGCCGCTTTCCTTGCCAGCTCCCTTTCCACCAAAAATTGTAGCCAAGTGACCACATTGCTCTCGTCGACCTTTGGGGTGGGCCCTTGGGTGGCGATGGCAAGGGGTGTCGTCATGATAGGAGCGGCTGGCATGGACGGTATGAGGAGGGGGGAGGCTGGCCTGATCAGGTCATTTCCTTTTCCTTCAGCAAAGGGCAGGGGCGCGATTTTTGGCACACCGGTACTGGGACCGAGTGCCTCAGGTTGGTCATCTCTTTATTCAAATGCAAAATAAATATTTGTGAATGCCTCTTGTACTCCCTTTTGAGTTGTCGAATGGTGATAAGCTGAAAATCTAATCAACTAGGAATTCCTTGTAAATGGATGAGCTATCCATTGAAGATGAACTCTATATACAGTTGTGAAAAATCCATAGTGATTTTGCCTAATGTCATCAACCAATCACAATCGTGTACAATGTCTATAGGCCCCATTCCCAAAGTAAACATGTTTACTTTTGCTTCAAAAATTTCAGCCAGCTGTAAAGAAACCTGTGGGCATATTTTTGTGCTGATTTCATCTTCACCATTGACCACTTGAACTCTAATGGGCTGTTGTAAATCAGTGGGAATACAATTCAGCTTGTCCATAATGGACTTATTTCCAAAACTATGTGTACTTCCACTATCTATCAAAATGAACACTGCCTTTCCATGAATGTTACCCTTCATACAGAGTGTATTAGGGCTCTTAGAACTTGTCCAGGCATCCATGGAAATGGAACAACTAGTGGCAGCAAGTGGCTCATGGTAAGTCCCATCTGGGTCAAAAGAAACACTCCCATATGGATCAAAAGGAAAAGAGTCAGTTGGATCATAAAAATACTTTTACGCAACTTCTTCCTCAAGATCATCATTTTCAACATTAGGTTTGATTGCATTAGCTTCAATCTCATCTTCAAGATCCTCAAAGACTAACATACTTTGAAGCTTGGGTTTGACATTTTTGTATACACACTTTGTAGCATGATTAGGTGTATACTTTTCCCCACACTTGAAACATAAGCCTTTTTCCTTTCTTTCTTTGTAGAGATCCATAGGAATAAACTTAGGATTCATGTTGGCTGAAATGGATTTAGGCTTGATGTCCCCTTGTTTGAAGTCAACTCTAGGACTGCTTGTTGTCCTGAAATTACTTTGAGGTCTTGAAGCATTGAACAGTGGATAAGTTGGCACTCTTAAGCCCCCATTTGGCACATGATTGCTACCATAAATGTTACCAACTTGCCCTTGGTTCAAAACAGTCCTTAGCTATCCAAAACCAAGCTGAAATGAAGATTCTCTTTTATATTTCCTTCCATAGCGCTCCGCAAGCTCAATAGCCTTAAAGAGAGAAGTAGTGTTTTGTGCCATGACATCGGTTGATAAAGATGGCTCTAAACCATACATGTATTTGTGGAGCTTAGCCTCATCACCGATGCTCTCTACATACATGGTGAGGTTGAGAAATTGGTTAGTGTACTCTCTTACATTTAGGTCTCTTTGCTCCAAATCATACAATCTGCATATGCAAATTTCTCTTTTTCAAGAGGGGAGACAAACACTTCACCCATAATGCCTTGAAAGCTTCCCAATTCTCCACAAGTATGTTTTCCCCTTTTATATACCTCTACCAAGTATGCACAAATCCCTCCAAATGCAAAGAAGAAAAATGAATCTTCATGTCATTAGTTTTGGGAAATATGTCAAAGTAAGATTCCATCTTAGAGGTCCACTCCTCTAAATCAGATGGTGAAGATGACTGACCATTGAACTTGGCTAAAATAATATTGTCTTTCAGCTCTCTTTCATGGTATGGTTGCTGTCCCAAAAGAGACTAATCACGAGTGCCAAGTTGAGAACCACTATGCAATCTTCCTGTTGGTAGAGGGCCCCTAGGAAGCTGAGTATTCAACACAAAATCTTAAGAGTTTGTTCCATTCAAACTGCCCAAATAATCATCATGCCTTTGTGAAGTCTCACCTACTTCATATTGGCTATTTGGAATGCCTCTTCGTCCAATAATTCCATGACCATGACCATTTTGGTTAGGTAGCTAAAGTGGAAGTGAAGGCTCACTGTTTGAATAAGCTTTCTCCTTCGCTTCTTTAGATCCCATTTGTATTTGCATCCATTAGGAGAATTGAGCCATAATTTGAGCATTGGATTTCATCAACTTGTTAATAGAAGCCTTTGTTTAAGTCATTGAATCCACTAATTTCTCAATACAAAACTTTGTTTGATCAGTAGATAAAACCATTTGCTCCATTCTTAATAGTAGGGCCTCATGACGATCTCTATGCCTTCGTTCATGTGCACACAAGGTATCACTAAGTGCACTGATTTTCCCTTGTTGTTGAGGCTCTTCAAGGCTCTCTTGAGGTCCATTATCCAATATAGAATCTTTGATTTGCTAAGCATAATCATCCTGGACCTTATTTTTGCCTTTATGCCGTGCCATAATAGTGCAGTCCTACAATATCCCTTGTCAGAAAAATGGCTATAACTTGGGCTAGAAAATTCTGATTCCAAAACTTTTTAGTTCAAATTGAAGCTAAGAATGCCCCTGCACATCAACGCTTTCTGGGAAGGCACGGAGATGCATGCAATCCTACCTATCTTAGCCTTGGGGGATGCAACATGGAAAGGAATTGTAGACACCGGCGCGGGGGTCAGTGTCTTGAGCCACACATTTCTATAGGCCTGGGGAAACCCACCTGTGGAAGCGGCTAGGTTTAACGTTACATTGGCCAATGGAATGAAGGTTAGACCATTCAGGGTCTTAAAAAACTGGCAAGTGAAGGTCACAGGAGTGCAGTTTTCCGTGAACTTCATTGTCATGAAGGGTGTGGACTACGACATACTGATAGGCCGATCTTGGATGAGGAACGCATGAGTTGTTGAAGATTGGGGAAACAACCTCATATTCTTGGGGAATAGGACGGAAATGGTAAGGGTTGAGATGGATACCTAGAAGACTACCCCAGCCGACCTCAATGCTATCTCAACCATGCTAAAAGGTGATGCCCAGGCAAGCAAGCCCTATGGGACATTGACCAAGTACATCCCCTGCCCTGAGGATGAGAGGGATTGGATGCATGTCTTGGCAATAGTTGACCTACCATTCTCAGATGAGGAAGAGCTATATAAGCAAGCTACTAAATCACCAAGCATGCCAGCAAAGGAGCCCACGATGCCCTGAGGATAAGAGGGATTGGATGCATGTCTTGGCAAACCGTTGACCTACCATTCTCAGATGAGGAAGAGCTATATAAGAAAGCTACTAAATCACCAAGCATGCCAGCAAAGCAGCCCATGGTGCCACTCTGTATGATGGCAGGAAGCTTACGGGACCCAAGGAGACAGGTCTCGTTCCACATCCCCACCAACAAGCTCGAGCTTCAGGAAATCGTAGAGTGTCTGACCAATAAACTGAAAGGCAACAAGGCAGCTAATCTAAAGCCCCTAAGTGATCTCTTGGCTCGGCCTGAATGGAAATGGACCAAAATTTACAATCTTAACCTATTATACAATTGGGCTTTAATCACCGACGAAGAGGAGTTTGGAGAGGAAAACCTGGGGGATGACGAGCAGTCGGAGGGGCAAGATTCCGATGATGAGGGGTACAAGCACTGTTGCTCTGAGACGGATGAGAGCAAAGAGGAGTTAAACACGATAGAATATGACATTGAGGGGAGAGCAATCAAACAAATCGAGGCAGACTCTAGGCCTAAAAGGGAGAGGGCAGGCAAGAATGAAAAAGGAGTCATGTGGCTGGAGTGCGATAAGACCTGGCTGGAGCACATGGGAGCCATGGATTATGAGCAGGCAGGAGTGGCACAATCGCTGGTAGCCCTAATACTGAAGATGGATTCACCTACTGAACTATGACCCCTTGGCGAAACTCCTTCCTCAAGTGAGGGATGTGAGTTTAACTCGGAGTCTGAAATCAGTATAGAGAGTGATCCCAAAATACCCCAACCCTCTAAGGTCAAACGCACCAAAGGGGACTTGCCAGTCCACTTAAGGTGTAAACGGATAAAGGAGGAGGCCAGGAAGCAAACTAAAGACTCAGAAGCAAAGAGGCAAAAGAAGTCGCAGGACCTCCCCAAACACTTCACAAAGTTTAAGAAGGGTGATAGAGTGGTGGTTTTGCTAGGAGCAAAGAGACAAGGGCAAGCCAGTGAACCAATTGATGGACCCGCCAGGGTCAAGGAAGTCGACCTGGCAGGGGAAGGCAAGAAGCCTCGACCTGTGTTCATTTCTGACGACCTAACCAAGGAGGAGGAGGCTAGACTGGTTGCTCTCCTACGAGAGTATGTCGATGTGTTTGCCTGGTCCTTGGAGGAACTCGATCCTAGGGTTGTGATCCATAATATTCCAATGGTTCCAGAAGCAGTGCCAATGAAGCAGCGACCTTACCCTATGAATCCCAAACACACCCATGCAATGAAGGAAGAAATCGATAAGCTCATGAAGGCAGGATTTATAAATGAGATCGAGCACACAAATTGGGTATCTCCCATAGTGATCGTAATGAAAAAGAACGGTAAAATTCGAGTGTGCATGAATTACAAGAAGGTGAATGCCACTATGAAGAGGGATAACTACCCCTTGCCATATACCGAGCACATGCTGGAGAGGGTGGTAGTCAAAGAAGCTTACAGCTTCCTGGATGGTTTTTTGGCTATAATCAAGTGCAGGTGCACCCTGACGACAGCCACAAGATTGCATTCGCCACGGAGTGGGGTGTATTCGCCTACATTGTTATGCCCTTTGGGCTAATGAATGCACCTACAACCTTCCAACGATTAATGTGCACGATCTTCAAGGATATGCTACGACGCGAGTTAGAGGTGTTCGTAGACGACTTGTGCATACACTCTAAGTGGATCGAACACTTAGAGAGGTTGAGAGCTATCTTCAAACGATGTCGGTTATACAAACTCTCACTGAACCCCTTGAAGTACCAGTTTTGGGTGAAGCACGGATGCATCCTAGGGCACGTAGTGTCAAGGAATGGCATTGCCACCGACTTTTCAAAACTTAGGGCCATTGTCGACCTCCCACCACCCTTTGCAAAGAAAGTAACTAGTATTTAGACGACAATGAGGAATGAAGAAGGAAATATTCACTTTCATCCAAGTAAAGGTTGTGAATCTTAATGTTTTGCTAAGGGGTAGACTCGATCATAGCATACACTCCAAACAACTTCAAATCAAGAGAGAAGAGTCGATGGAGAACTAGCACAAAGCCATGACGGATTCCCAAAGAATTACTACATGCTCAAGGGTTTTATCTGGGAAATCTTTGGATTTGGTTGTTGAAATCACTTGCACAACCACCTCATTGACCATAGGCCAATTTCTAATAACATTAGAGTGAAAGAGAAAGAGACCTAAACATAGATCTCTGTCAAGGACCAAGATATGTGAGGAGACAAAAAATGGACAAGTCAATGAGTTGACAGGTTAGTTCTTGTGATACCAAAGCCCACAATTCTAGAAGAGCAATTGGTTGAGTTGATTGCTAATCCATAAGAGGAACCCAAGGTGTCTAAGAAATCTACAAGTCAAGAGGAGAAGCCCAAGTAGCCAATTCCTAGTGATGTTGCTTATGTTGACATAGTAAGTCCAAAAAAGGAGAAGATAGAGCCCTCAAGTGTTGACAAGCAACAATCCACCATTGTTTTTGCTATGTCTCACAAATCTAAAGAACCTTTATTACCTAAACCAAAACAAAATATCAAGCAGCTAAGAAAACGTTAAAGGATTGACGACCTCCCTTTGAGAGTGTTGTCAAGAATGTATCACAAAATTCCCTGATTAAGAGTAATTCCAATTAATCAAACAATGAAGAAGATAGAGATTCAAGGGGGTTCATAGATAAAGATAGCCATGAATTTGAAAAGGAGAGGTTTCCTCTTTAAATAGGCTTATGAGTACATTGGGTCTAGTTTGACTTGCCACCTTAGACCCTAATCCTTCCAAGTCATCATTCACATCTCTCACACTCTAAAGAATAGTTAATAGTACATTTGCATATGAAGAAGGAACTACTTTTACATACGCTCAAACAAATATGTGAACCCCCCCCCCCCTTGATGCCTTATTCAACTACTTCAAGGTGGTTAGGTGGTTACATGATTGATTTTTACAATGATTAATTGACCCCCCCTCACTAGGTCCATTCTATGGCTATTGTTAGTAGGTGGTCAGGTTTCTCTTTTCCTTATTTTTTCACATCTTTTTAATTTCACTTTTGACATTCATTTTTGCCATAATTTTGCTATTTTGGCATGCTTTACTGGGCTTCATAGTGTCTTGCTATTTTGATATCCTTAGTTTCCTTTTGCACTTAGTTATACTTTTTCTAGCAATCATTTTTGCATGTTGGACAGATGTTTTTAGAGTTCTTTTCAAGATATAGTACCATGGTTTAATATTTTTTCAATATAAAACAAGAATAATACTTGGCTTTGAATTTACATGATTTTGATGGAATTTCTCATAATAAGGGTTCTTAACTTGATCAAAATGCTTCATAATGTGTATGATAGGGACCAAGGTCCCCCCAAGGTCAAATCAAATTGGGGATAGAAAGCAAGGGTGAATGGGACTTTTAAACCTTTTTCTTTAGTGTTTTAATAAATGTTAAGATAAGAGTAAAGCATAAATCAGGCTAGCCAAGTGCTTTGATTCTCTATTTCTTTGCCCTTTGTGTGCTGTGTCATTCGATTTGTGATCTTGATTTGCAATGTTAATAATGGCAAGTCTTTCCTTGTAAGAATGCTAGAGCTCCAATAGTTTTTTCAACTAAGCTATAATGGTGTTGTATGCTGCTTACAAATTGACTCTCTCAGACTCTAAAGACTAGTTTATTTTACATTTGCATACAAACAAGACACCTCTTTTACATATTCTTAAACAAATATTTCAATAGAGGATCCAAGTGCACAGTTTTCTTTGACTGTCACAATTTAACAATCCACTAAATGAATAATTATTGCTTCCATTTTTTTGTGGAATCCTTAGGTCATAGTCTTCAGCTATGACCAAGACTATCACTTCAGCTGCTCAGTTGAGGAACATGCCTCTTGTGCTTCTGCCTTACAACAAAAATACAAACTCCAACCTAAAAGGCATAATGAATCTGTTGATTCACAAGTCATGTTCCTCTCAACCCAAACCCTTTACACACTTGAAGTCTAAGCAATCTCTTCTATATAAGGTGGGTAAGTTGGTGCATCAAGAAGATTAAATGGAGACTAAGCATCAAAAGGAACTAGAGGACATAATGTTAACATTTGCACATGCATATGTTCATGTGCACATTGGGATTCCGACTCTTAAGGATAATAAGCCCTTAGAAAGACTTTTGACATGGCTAGAGCAAGCACACATCTATTGGTGTTACCTAGTAGTCATGGAGGAATAAGTCATAAAGCAAATGACCAAGGCAGAGCAAGAGAAGCATCGCTTGATTCTCTTATTCCACACTAGGAAATTCATGGCAAACAAGGAAGACCTTATGGTGTTGGCCCAAAAAGTAGAAGGTTGAAGTGAGTTTGAAATGAAATAATATGCTAGTCGAGGTTTAGCTGCAATGTGTCGGAGTAATCTAACGACTGTTGTTGAGCAAAGAAAGTCACTTTGGATTTCCCCATGCTATTTGACATATGTAGCCCCTACCATCTTTGAGAGTGCTTGCGGCTCTCTATGGTATCAACATTTCTAAACTAATTAAAATAGACCCCTTGTGTGACAAACTCCTTTTAGAGAAAGAGCTACATATTACAAGTCGATTGGGACAAAACAACATGATGATTGATGTCAGTAGATATTTCCACCTCACTCACAACCCACAACTTCTAGATGGCCATGCGTCATTATAGTATAATCCCTATGTCTATAAATGGTTCATTCCAAGGCTAAGTGACATGGAACCTCATCTTTCCTTAGCTTCAACTATTGTGCAAAATGAATCTTCATTACATGATGTGAAGCGAAGTGATGTACATAAATCTTCTACTATGATTGACATAGTGGCTAAAAGTAGTGTGTTGGAAACTCCAAACCATATGGCTGAAGCTATTGATGTCCCTACTAACCGACCCCATCAGTTACTCCAAGTTGAGCCAGCTAAACCTCGAGAGGCCCTAGAGGGGGTTGCTCAAACTCACCTCCTATTAAACAGGACCCTCCTCATCTCTAACCTTTTTTGGGATGCCGGCCATTAAGTAGGATGGGTTTTCACTTAGCAAAGAAATTCAATTCCTCTAAAATAGAATGCCTACTCAAACTTTATGCCATATTTACTACTTATGACACACTGTTTGTAATGATGGATTTAGGCCTTGTTGGTGATGAGGTGATATAAGTTGCTTCCAAATGGCATCCCATTTGGGAGGAGAGTGAATATCCCTACCACAAAAGCCTCTTCATTCTAGATGAATATGCTAAGATCCTCTCTCACAAGTAATTATAGTCATGGCATCTTATGCTTCTGTGACCAAAATCATCAACCAATCATTAGCACTTGATCAAGTTGAGCAACATAATTGCAATTTCTCGAATTCATTCTTACAAAAGTGGTTTTCTCATCGACTTGACCTTGCTCATGATGGCAATCCTCTTATGACAATGATTGAGCAATGACATACAATCAATATACTTCAATCTAAACTACCTTACTATGAGACAACTTCGCTGCACTCTATCATCCTAGCTCAAAATCTAGGCATGCCATCATAGAAAAATCACCCAGTGATTGAGAAAATTTTGATTTAAGAGGAATTACATATAGCTTGTCACTTTGGAAGACCTTCCATGCTTAGCAATTTGATTACTTATCTTTGTGGATTGGTTACTAAACCACTTGACTTGGGTGCTTTTGCTGAATTGGAGTACAATCCAATGTTTTATACCTAGTATATTTTAAAAATAGTAAAAATTTTCTTTTTTATAAAACCAAACCTAGTGAGCTTGTACATTCTTTATTATTTCATTCAACATGTTGCATTGAGAAGAGCTACATCTTATGCAAGGGTAAGAACCAATGGACATGTGCTAACTTTTGTTTTAGCTATAGTGGCATGGCACATCAAAGTTCCATTTCTTCTTTTTATCTTTTGCCTTGAACCCACAGCCTTGTACTCTCAAAGTTTCACCAAATAAATGCAAAAAATGTTAAGTGACAAAGCAATGTAATGAAAACTCGAGGTTTGAAGCCAGCATTGTCAATAATAGTAGCTTTCTTTGATGATTCAAAGCTTTTGTAACATCAAGACAACAAGATCATTTCACAGACTTTAACAAGAGATAGAGGCATCAACTACCCATCCAAACACAATCCTTGATTCTTCAATGTTGATATCCCTTGACTCTACAACAAAGAATAGCCATCTACTTATTAATAAGAAGTCAAAATCACTTCATTAACATTACATGTCTTCATCCACCACCAGTGGTTCTTCTTCTCAACAACTCCATATTCACAACATGACACTGTGCTTCACAGTGCCAAGCTTAATTTTCAATGTCCATTCTACACACTTGTGCACAACTCCATTCTTTCAGCAAAATCTATTATTCTCAATCAACCTTTAGATTCTCATACCTCCAATTCAATTTTTAGCCAAGTCATCTGACATTGTATTATTCAAGAAAGAGAGAATTTAAGAGAGAAAGAGAAGAAAAAAGGGAGGTGAATCAAAAAAATAAGTAAAGGGAGCAAAAGCTCCATGACTAGTTAGGTGCCCCCGCATTTCACTACACCTAGGTATCCTCAAGTTGGATGCATTCGGTGGCTTCGATCAACTGGCTCCATCTCTAACCCCTTAGCCCTTTTCCTAGCATCCTCCTTATTTACCCACGGCATATCAAGTTCAAGATATACCTAGGGAGTCTTGGCTCACCTTGGTTAGAACTGTCTCCTTCAGTCACTTGCACTTTTTCCATTTCCACTTCATTCATCCCACTACCGACAACTTAACTTTGAAGCAGAAGGATAAGGTACTTCAAGAGATAGGTACTAATTTCATCAATGACTACTCGTGTTTGATCTAGGAGAGAACCATGTGCTTCAAGAGCTTATTGGATTGGACTCCACCATTTGTCCCTCTCATCCACTACATCTCTCTAACATCTTCATCAACAACTTTCTTTTATCTCAACATGCTGCTTCTTCCCATCTTAATCAAGTTCAAGATTCCTTGATTTATGAGCCATCCTCAATGGAAGAACCCATAGATCAATCTTCTAACTTTGCATTAGTCTATGTATACATGAACCTACACACGGTATTTGCACCACAACTTACTCATGGTTTTGGGTCCTCAAATGTGGGACAATACTTTAGGCTTTCTTGGATTTTGAGCCATCTCCCAAAATAGTAACATCTTATGTCATGTGCACAAATAAAAGACTAGCACTCTCCCTCAGGAAGAGATTATACATGAGGCTTTGTACAATTGTTCATATACGCATAAGCATTGGCTTTTGCATACATATCAAATCTTCCATCTTTTGTGATCTTCTCCACCTTTTTGGTGACCAATCCATTTGAAGAACCATTAGTCAAGTGTCTCTTTAATAACACCAACTTCTAAAAGTTGTGTCATTGCTAATATCGTTATGATTTCCATCTATCATAGTACCACCACCATCGTTTGTACCACATGTAGTGGGACTATCATAATCTTCATTCAAAGTTTTTCATCTGCAACATTTATTTGTCTTCATTGGGGCTACTACTTCATCGATCATTTCCAACATTTCACATCTCCCCTTTAATATGAATGCCATGGGACTAGCACTAATTTTGGAGGATGCTAATGTTAACAATGTTTTGTGAAGGTTAAAGTCAAAGAAGGCCAAAGCAAAGTGAAAGCTGAAGTGCTAGATTTATTTGATGTTGGATTATTATTTTTGGAGTGCTCGTGATTATTTAAGGACTCATGTATTAATTTCTATGTTTCATAGACACATTATTTCATGGATGTATTATTTAGTGAGAGCTAGGCTCACACTTGTGCACATTTTATAGTCAATCATAGTTATATTTGTCACAACCACAATTGTTGTGGATGTTACCACACATATTTTTGACTAGAATAAAATAAGCTAGGTCTATTGAGGTTAAAGACAAAGCATGCTTCAAGGAATAACTGGCCTAGAGCCTATAGAGTGGATAGGATGCCCAAAGGAGGGTACAAACCCTAATTCATAGTGATGGAAACCTGAAAACAAAAAAGGGATGCAATCTGTAACATGCAAAGTGGAATGCAAACCTTAAAAGATAAATGGGGCACCACCCTAGAGAAGTGACCTAACCAAACCCCTAATCTTCGTCTATATAAGGGTGGGACGTCTCAATTGTATTTACCCTTTTAGTGTATCCATGCTACGAAAGCTCTCTTAGAGCAACTATTCAAGCTTTTTATTCACTTCTTCTATTCTATCGTATTGCCTTCATTGTTGACAGTGAGAGAGAGTGTGTGAGTGAGAGGTGTGTTGAGCAAGGGATTGAGGAAAACAAAATCTTTATATCTTCTTCTTGCTTTTCTTCTTTTTCTTTCTATTCATGATAAGAGAGTTGAGTTTGGAGTATTGTATAAGGTTGTAAGATTGCAAGAAAATGAGGGATGAGGTGAAGCTCTTCTCCATCTTCTTTCTCTCCTTCTTCTTCTTCTTGTGCATCTTTTTCTCTTATCGTTGGTGTTGTTTGGGTTGTGAAACGGTCTTTGAGCCCTCAAGATTTTGAACTACAATGCGAGAATGTAAGATAGGGGAGTTAACTACATCTTGAAGCTACTATTGTGTTTTTACTTTCTTGAGATAAAGAGTAGGATGCATGTTTAGTTAGAGCAAAAAGTGAGTTGTAGCTTTTGAAACAATAGAAGTTCATCCAATGTCGCGATTGTTGTTCATTTAGCCAACATTTTGGTTCCATTGGTTCCAAACTGTTAAGTTAAACACACAACAAAATCCTTCAAAGAACTAGTATAGAGAGCATAAAGATGACTAGATAAGCAAAACCATTGCATCCACCAAATCCTTTAAACAACTAGTATAGAGAGCCCTAAAGATGAAGGTAGTGAACCAAATCTTTTGGAGCTTAAAGAGATTAGAAAGTAAAACCAAAAATTCAAATTAAATTATGATGCTTAGAAAAAATACAAAGTGGAAAAATATTCCTTCGAAAGGATGTGAAGAAGCTAAAGAAGTAGTGAATGGATCTAGCAAAGGTCAAGGAAAAGATGCTAGATTAAGGAGAAACTAGGTGTGTACACCATACAAGTATGGATAAGCAACACCAATAATTGCATGAAATGTGATTACTATGCAAAAAGAAGCATTGATTGGGAATAATGTCATATCAAATGAGCACCAACTATGGGGTTGGTAACCACAATAAGAGAAGTAGGCCCAAGAGGACTAGGGAATTGTTACGATTATAGGGACTTTGATAGGCCTCTGAGAGGATATTTGTGAATAGAAGACAAAATAGGAGCATAGGGTCATCTCCTTGCCTACTACACCTCAGATCAACCAGATTGGTAATAACAATAGTTGTAGAGGCCCATGCAAAGTGGTTAGAGGAACAAAAAATGAAGGATACGAAAGAGTTAGTTTATGAAGGGTATATAAAGGGGTTTACCATTGGCAAAAGGATAAAAAAACACAAAAAAAACTAGTATTGAAACCATCAATTTATGAGAGAATTGGATCAACCCACCATGAGCAATTCAAAACCCTAGGATTAGGTATGCAAGATTAGGGACCAATGTGATATCAGATCGAACTACAAAGAGGCTTGGGCTAGAGATGAAGAGAGTGCCTTTTGAAGATAAAAATAGTATATTATAGGTGGTAGAACTAGCATCCATGTTAGAGAAAATGCCATCAAGATTGAGGGAATGAAATTCTTAGCCTCCTTTTTGGAATTTTAGGCAATGCATATGATAAGACTATGGTTGAAGATGTAAGAAGCCACACATGATTGGAAGATAATGAACTTACCATTCAGTCTACAAAAACAAGTGGTAATATCCACCACTCACAAAGAATGTAACCAAGGGAGTCAAGAAAAATGACATAATTAGAAAAGCCATTAAAGTAGTTTACAAGGGAGTTGAGAGCAATGAATAGGGGAAAGAAGGAACCTACTGACCAATGACAACTACTTAGGAGGAAAATGCAAAAGTAAGGAACATATCTATGGAGGGTTAAAATAAAAGCGATTGAAGTAAGCACACGAAAGGGCTCCAAAGCAATCAAAATCAATAGGAATGTACCGATACATTTCAAAATAAACTAGTCAACCTATTTAAGAAATTCAAGAATGTGTTTTCTTGCCATCACATAGACTTGAAATAAATTTTTGCCAAGGTATGCCAAGATCACACACCAATTTAGGTTTATGTAAGATCAAATTGCATCCCAATTAAGGTTGATGCAATACCAATTCAAGACCAATTCACATAAAGTGAAGCGTAGATATGCAACCAAATTCAAGATAGAAATTGAAATCTACTGATGTCACTATGGGGTTTCCTATCTCTTGGATTGGGTCATCTAGTTCCTAGATATGTCATTTCTTCAAAAATAGACCATTGGCTCATCTAGTCCCCAAATAGCTCATTTTCTCAAAAATAGAGGCATAGAAAGAATCGAGGAGCTTTGCTTTTAGTGATTCCAAGTTTTGACCTAAAACCTTCTCTCCATTCTAATGATCTTGAGCTTGTACCATCCCACTCACATATGCCAAGTATCTCATAAGTTTTATTTTGTAATGATAAGAAAAGGTATCAAATAGCAAGTTTGCTCCTTTAGAGAGCCTAGCCCTTTGGCAACACACATGTTGAAAGTATATTCAACCCCCCTTAGCTTTCTAGCTCAGAAGGACCTAGGAGCACCAACACTTAGTCTCAACAACCTTACTACTTCACAACCGTAACTACTAGCAATCCAACCCTTTTACATCTCAGTACTAAATCTTTTTAGTCAATATAATTTTTTCACCTCATCCGTCCTTGCAAAAGTTACATTTTAGCAATTCCCAATCCAACATTTTCTCCCTTGCCTTCTATCCTACTAAACATCACAAGCATCATGTGCAAAGCTTGATTTTAGTCTATACTCTACTTTTCTATTAAAGACTTAGTTTTTCACTTCCAATTTGTTCATTCAAATATTGTATTGGGAACATTCTTTAAAAATTTTCATTGGTAGTGGCACTTGCTACAAGGGCATGCTATTTGAATGGTTGAAATGTTCCAATCTTCATTAGCAAGTGTCATCGACAAAGCTTGCTTTAATCCCATAGTATTTTTAGTGTCAATCCTACTTTCTCTTAAACTTTCTAGTTGTTCGCTTTGGTATTATTGTTATTACACATTGCTTTTGAGAACATTCTTTAGAAATTTAGTTTGTTAATAGCATATGTTACTCAAGCATGCTATTTTAATGGTTGAGGCAAAGTGATCATCATTGACAAACTACTACATGTTTATTGAAGGTTTAGAAAAGCTAGAGCCTTTTTTGTTGGTTTTTTTTTATATGCCTTTTCTCCATGTATCTTTTAGTGGAAGCCGTAATTAGTTAGCACAAGTGAGGGGGGGGGGGGGGGGGGGGGGGGGAACCTTGCAATAGAGGGATGCTCTAACCCACTTGCATATTTCCTTGTTCGAAGCTTTATTCATTAAAGTGTTGCAACTAAATGCATACATAGTCTTTACAAACATGTCAATGTTCCGCATGCAAAGATATCCTTCGATACTTCCTTGTTGATGGATCACTTGAGAAACCAAGCTCCAACCTTATATGAGAGTCTAGTACTTGATTAGATGCTCTTAAAAGACCAAAAACACATACATCACATAGTTGGTATGAATATGGAATGATGGATATGGTTGATAATATTTATTTCACAAGAGAAAGACCCTGAGAGAGAGAGAGAGAGAGAGAGAGAGAGAGAGAGAGAGAGAGAGAGAGAGAGAGAGAGAGAGAGAGAACTTTTGCAAGTACACAACAAACTAAATAGATTGATTAATGATGATAATTTATATGAATGTGTTAAGCTCAAGGCTTCAATACATAAGCCTACATTCATGCCTAAACCTTTGACCCTTAGTTGATGCTAGGTGGTGTAAAAGTAATCCACACCTAAACACAAAATCTTGTACACAATGATGTGTGTTCACATGGGAAGGTGATAAAATAACTATCCCCCTTTGTGCTATAGTTTATTGAACCGATGACATGAAACATAAAGAAAGAAAACATGGGAAGGTTGTACATTAATGGAGGTAATGTCTAATCCCATGCAATATATTTTAGAGAGAAGTAATGCACAATAAAAATAACTTTTCAATTGCAACTAGAATACAATGAGTTCTATGAGCAAGCTCATGTATCCATAGGTAGGGCATGGTTCAAAGGTGCATGCACATGACTTAGAGGTTGATCAAAAGCTAGCATGGGGCCCAAAGCCATAGTGCACATGATCAAGGATCCTAAACTCAAGTATGGCTCTTAATACAATGCAAAAGCCATGGAAAATGGTTGTGAATCCCCTTGAAAGAGATAACTCTTACATAAGAGGCAAAAAATAAGTAAAAAGCATATTTAGATTAAAATCTAGGCAAATTATCCCACACACTTATTTAATATTTACGTGATTAAAAGGTCTATGCACATGTGCATCCATGGTCAGTGTGTAATCCAATCACATTTTATATTAAATTTAATCATTTTTGTTAAACTTTTGTGGTTTTAATTAGATCAATCTCCCCTCAATGTCAATGTCGAGGATGTTGCAGTTGATGTCGATCATTTGGAATATTGCTGTGAAGCATTAGATGCTTCAAGTCATTTTATACATGATGGCAAGGGTAACTTGGATAGTTTACAGCATGTCATTGGAGGCTTCAATTTGATGGCAAAAGGCTCTCGTGTGAAAAGCCCTAAATTTTGTCACGAGAATTTTCTTCTGTTAACCACCCCCTTCTCTAATTATCTGCAAATGATAGACTATGGTTGATGACATGCATAGGGTAAAAGATGTGTGCATGGGAAGACAAATGTTGCAATGTGGGAGGTTGGTTGGCAATAGGCGACAATGGAACAGGGTGCAATAGAACATGTGGCAATTAGAGCCCTTCTGCAACTAGAGACAACATTTGGATGATACATGGAGCAAGGCAGAGTGGCTCTTAGATTGCATAGCAAGCAGCTTGGCTAGTGGTGGATAGGGTAACGACCAAAAGAAGCATGTTGTTATGCTATAGGAGAGGTAGCCTAAGAAGGGTGGCAAGCAACAAGGGTAGTAATTAGGCAAGGTAGCACTACTAAACATAAACATGATGGCATGTTGTTTACAAGGCGGTGTTGAGACAAGCGAATGCAGATGTCATTGGTGGAGGGAAAGTGCAAGGACTGAATGACATAAGCAACTAGTAGAGGAAACACTCTTGTTTCAGAAGATGTGCAACTATCATTCTCCTCATTTTCTCCTTCTTCTTCTTTAGCCTCTTATTCTATTATTGTTGTACCATGAACAATAGGTGAACAACTACTGGTAGGCTAAAATGAAACCCATTCTCATGCCAATGTTGGGTGGTGGAGGTTGTGAACAAATACTAGCATCTAAGGTGGATTGAACTCCATGGCACAGAGAGAGAGAGAGAGAGAGAGAGAGAGAAAGAAAGAAAGAAAGAAAGTTATATTAACGTCTTCTAAAGACCAAAACTGGCCTATGAGACAAACTGTGATACAACTGATGAGGTCCAGCTATCCAAAATAAAAGTGCTGAATGAAAAGCTAAAAACTGAAAACTGAAAATACGGTGCTGTGAGTGTGATAAGTGTCGTGTATGTGTATGTGCATATGTAGCTCTGGTACTCCAGATAATGGCTACAAAAGGGGAACAAATGTCGGTTGTGATAGGGGAACAACTGTCGGCTGTGATAAAGTGGTGCGATGTGTATATGTAACAGATGCAGGGAGATATACTATCCTGGGATGTAGTAGCAGTCGTCGAAGTCGCTAATAGCAGGTGATCCCTCCTGGATGCAGGATGTGGTACATCGGCGGTGGAGAAAGAGCAAACTTGAGATCTGAGATCCAATGTGTCGAGTGTCGTCGGATCTCAGTCTGCTATCGATGTAGATCAAGAATCCTCCGGATCTCCTGTCGGTGTGGCTGTGGGGTCCGAAACCCACGGATCCTCGTGCGGCGTCGAGAGAGAGAGAGAGACAGAGAGAGAGAGAGAGAGAGTGTGTGTGTGTGTGTGTGTGTGTGTGTGTGAGAGAGAGAGAGAGAGAGAAAGAGAGAGTGAGTGAGTGAGTGTGTGTGTGCGTGTGCGTGTGTGCGTGCGTGCGTGCATGCGTGCATGCACGCGCGCGTGTGTGTTTAGTTTCGTATGTTACAAAACAGAGTCTTGGGTTTGTATCTAAGTAGCCTCCTATCGGTGAGAAGTAAGATATTAGATAACATGTGGAGAATCTCATATTCAATTTAGGAAAGGAATACCTCTCTTTTGTCTTATTTTTTTCCTTTTATTTTGCATTTGGTGTGTGTTTTTGGGAGGGGGTAATGCACCTACACTCAATCACTCGTTTGGCATGGCACAAAAAGGTAATACAATACGTGAGAGCAAGGTTTACTCTTGTATTATTCAATGAAAGAAACAATATAATATAGGCACATCCTAGGACTACACCCTTGTGATGCCGCACATATGAGGGTTCACCATCGGGTATAGGGCACCACATGTATAGTGGAAACTAAGCATGTCTTAGTGTTACTACTACTCCATATCTAGGTGTTTCTAGCAACGATGCCATGGTATAGCTACAAAGCCCTTACACTCACCCCCCCCCCCCCCCCCAAACGACAATGGATTGTTGTCCTCAGCAAGCTAAGGGTAGTGCTTATTCACTCATTTTGGGGTCTCAATACATTTCATGCTAGCAAACTGGTCAATGTCTACTGGTCTCAAACTAGACTCATAGACTCTTTGCTTTTATTGGTTTCTTGGTTCCTTCCACCCTCAATTGCATTTGAGGAGTGGAGGCTTGAAAGTCTTATGATAATCTAAGGAATGACTCAAGGTACATTGGAAGTATTGTTGGTATTCGCCTTGAGCCAGGTAGCGAAGGTCTCTTTGTTGTATTTGCAAGCCTCCACTTATGGGATCCAAGTGGTTTCTTTGAGAGGGAGCCCTTTTCCACTTGGTGATTTACTCAAGCTAACCCCGATATTCCCGACACCAAAGGATTCCTTTCCTACTTCAAAGGGACCATTGAAATGAAATGGTGGAATGTGCCACCCCCATTGGGTGTTAGGGTAGAACTTGCACAAAAGAGGCATGCATGGAATGCATTGTGCTTTAGCAAGTCTAACTTTAGGTGACCTCATTCAAAACTTGGGTGATGCAGTATGGTCCATAGTAATGATGGTTGAACTTGGGGCTCATATTCTTTAGCAACAAGGACATATGCTTGAAACTGACGAGAACCATGCCTCCTTTAGTGAATAGTAATATGTTGCACTTCTTGTTGGCTTGTTCGGTCATGGTGATCTTGCTCTTTTCCAATTTGTTCTTGATTGTTGCATATCTCTCTCTCCATTTCTTCCAAAAGACTTTTGCATCCTAATCTTCTATTTTGGTAGCTCCTAAGGCTAAGACTACTAGTGTGATGACTTCTTTCCCTGTGGCTAACTCAAAGGGGGTTTAACTTGTTGGTGAATGGATTGAGTTTTTGTAGTGGAACTTGAGCACATCAAGATAGAAGGCCCAATCTTTTTTGTCCACTTGGGCATAGCTTCTGAGATAGTTTTCATTAAGTTGGTTTACTCTTTATGTTTGCCCATCTATCACGAGGTGGAAGGATGATGATAATCTAAGTTATCTTTCCAATGTCTTGAAGATTTCCTTCCACATATCATGCATGAAGCAACCATCTTGATCTAATACAATAGCTAAGGGTATCCCATGTAACTTGAAGACTTAAGTAAAGAAGAGGCAAGTTACCTCCTTGGCATTCAATGGTGGCTTAGCAGGTATGAAGTGTGTCTACAATAGATTCCATGTTGATAATGTCCCATGGGCAGCTTAGCACTAGCATTGGTTGACATAAGATAGTCAGCTTGGTGTGTGGAGCTTTCATTAGTAGGCAAGTGGGACAAGTCTTGACATAGTCTATGACCTCCTCCTTCAAGATTGGCTAGAAGAACTATTTCCATAAGGCCTATAGTGTCTTTCCTTAGCCCTTGTATCCCCCTAGCTTCCCATTATGCACTTCATGTAGGATGATCTTCTTTAACTCCACATCATTGGAAATGTACAATGTCTTGCCTACAAAAAGGATTTCTTCTTCTAGTGTATACATGCCAGGTGACATCTTCTTACCTCATACTTCTTCAAATTAGTTTGTACGTGGAGCCCCAAAAGGAACACTAAGGAAATCAAGTTTCTACTGTAAGAAAATCTATCTTGTAACATCAAAAACCATCTTTTTCATCTTTTATATGATATCAACAAAGAAAACAACACCAAGAACAAGAAATCTTCATGCAGCTTCATAAAAACAATTCTCCCATGGCTTTAACTTTAACAAAATCCATCATTCTCTTCATATTCTTCATAGAATTCTTTGATAGACATCAAAACACAAAATAATACTCCATTTTGAATGAAAAGATATCACATATGATTCATCTTGAAAGTTTCCATAACTTTCTCTCACAATCTCTCATAGGTAGACACATTGTTTGGCATAGAATTGACTCTCTCTCTCTCTCTCTCTCTCTCTCTCTCTCTCTCTCTCTCTCTCTCTCTCTCTCTCTCTCTCTCTCTCTCTCTCTCTCTCTCTCTCTCTCACAATAGTACATTATCTCCTCACTACAATACTCAGTAATCACTCACAATAATCCTTATTTGGTTGTGGATACCTATCCCAATAGGTGTGTCTGATATGAAAGGTCACCAGAGCCACTACAATGACTCTTCATCACAACTCATCATTGTCACTTCACTTCAGCCTTCTGTTTAATATTCAGTAGTTGCTTCTTCCACTTCCTTGAGCTCTTTTGAACTTACATTCACCTCTTTCCAAGGCTATAAAACTTTCCCAAAGTCTCACATACATTTTATAGAACATGTATAGAGGCATACAGAACAGGAACAGAGGCTCTAGAGAAGCTCAACAAAGGGTTACAGAAGGTCAATAAAAACATCAAAACCACATAACTCATACTAAAACCATTGCAAACTATTAAAAAAAATTAAATGAGCCTTCAAAAAACCTCAAAATTCATCAATCATTACTCCATGCTTCATACAAAAGCAAAACAGAAGCTATCAGAATTAAACAGAGAACCTATCAGAATATCACAGAGCCTCATATCTCTACCGAAAAACATCATGAGCTTATCAAAACCATTCCACCCTATCCAAAACACTCTCAAACCACTTCAAAACCATTCAATCATAATATAAAACCATCCATTCAGCCCACAAAAACAACAAAAATCAACCAAAAAAACAAGTCATTTCAGCATTCAACATATCCCTACACTTAATAAGGGAGTATCCTTGTCGTGACCTAGGAAAAAGAGAATACAGGTTCATCAAAGAGATCAACTTGATCTTCTTTATCAACTTCAAGAAACCACCCAACCACAACCCCAACTTATCACCTATATCTTAAATAATACAATGAAAAGAAAACCCTTTATCCACTATTAACATGTCTTATAAACAAATCATGACAAATTCGTAAAGGATATAAGATATTCTTCTGTCCATCAATCAAATAGAATCACAAACCACCATTCATCATCTTCTCAATTAGGTCCATCTTCATCTTCAACTCCACATAAGAGAATAATACACCACACCACATACATCATAGAACATACACAAAACTCATACATATACAAGACCAGGTAGTCTGAATGGCACATATCCCCAAAAAATGGAGAGCAAATAAAAAGTTTTTCCATTAAGAAAAGATGATACAACCAAGAAAAGGCTTCACTTCGAAGTAGGACAAATACATTTCTTGTTAAACTATATGCTAAGCTTGAGATGCTCTAGAGCTTTACTCTCATCTACAAAATACCGAGGTACATTTTGGAGGAATTGTAAATAACACATCCTTTTTAGTAAAATAAGGAACCTGGTGGGGAAAGCATGTGCAAAGTAATATAAGACATCCATTTGAGCAACAGCCACGTCCACATTTGGATTTATGATCAACTGTGGGATACTCTTCCGATTATTCAAATGAGACTTCTAATGCATAAAAGCAAGATACCAACAAAAGTGAGCAATAAGGCGTACAGAAGTATCCTCAAATTGAACATGCACCTGAGCAAAATGAAGATAAGAAGTCGAACATGTAGTAGATGTCTCCCATGACCCTAAAATAAGCTCAAAATAAGAGGCCAATTAAAAACCGATCGTGTCAAAGAATCATGCAATGTCCATTGCCTTCGACAAAGAATGTCGTTGTCATATCCAGGTGTATCCAACACTGATTGGGGAGGAAGGTTAATAGAATCAGATGGAGATGGTAATGGAATAAGAGGGGAGGCGAACATTGCAAAGGTGGATAAGACAAATCATAAAGTGAAGGTAAGTGAAGGGCTAATGAAGATGGAAAGACAGAGAATTCATAAAAAATCTTTGAAGGGATTCCGCTGAGAAAACAAAAGGAATATGAGAAACTATAGGAGGAGGTTCAGAAGGGGTAGGAGACGATGTAGGACAACAATAAAGGATAGATTGTAAAAATAGGAATATGAGGGGATCGAGAAGGAGTAAAGGATAAAAGATGAATAGTATCAAAGCTAGAAGAAAGAAGGGAAACATATAAAGAAAAGCGATAGGACATGAGAGAATAGGAAAGAAGATCAGTAGGATCCAACAGATAAATAGAACAACAAAAATTAAGAGCCTGGAAAAAGGAATCATTAAACAATGGATGAGTAGCAATATAGCTCAACAATTGAGTTTGAAATGGTTGGATATCAGATTTAGAAAAGACACTTTGTGAACGACGAGGTTCTAAAGCATCATCCTCCAAAGGTGGATGCCAAGCATACCCTCTACACCAAGATGTCTATTGATGATAAGTCTTCAAGATTTCTGCTAACAAGAGTTCCACTAAATGAATATACATGATTGGTTGCAAAATCACATCCCCCACATAAACATTCAGATCCTCCTCATTAGGAATGTGTAGATGTCTGGTGAGATACATAAAAGACAATAACCGGGTTTCATGTGAAACTAGCTCATCCACAAATCTATCAAAGACATCTCTCAGCAAATCTGCAAACCATAGATTGGATCACCCATCCTCTGGAGGTTCCAAAACCACATTGCTTAAGGAAATGTACAAGGCAAACCTCTACTAATTATACTTAATCTAGAAGGAGGGGGAAGGTGACACCAATTCAACATAGCGAGTAAAGTCATCCTGCATATAGTTCATTTGTTTGCTGAAGGCATTCTACCTTAGGAGAAAACCCATCACACAACTTAGCCTTCTGATGCAACTGATCAAGCTCCTCTTTAGAAGATAAGAGAGAAGAAACTACAAGAGTTGGAGGAGAATTAGAGAGAACAATGATTTGCTGGTTAAGCTCTTCAATAAGCTTCTTCTGGGATTCAGCAGTGTCTTAGGAATGTTGCAATTCCCCCTCACAAGTACCCAACTTTTGAGCTGACTCTATCATGCTCTCAAGAGCTGCATTCTTTTCTTTAGTTAAAGACACATTCTTAGCCTCCAACATAGCTACTTAAGATTCTAACTCTTTGATTTGGGCTTGTTGGGAATCCGTCAAAGTAGTATCATCAGTCATCTGATTATGAATGTCACCAAGGGTAGCTTTTTTAGATGCCAAGTCCTCCAAAGCTTTGTTCAACTGAGTAGTTAGGGAATCAACTTTGTCTTGCAACAATGAATTATAAACCCCTGTGTAAATAGACTTGTAGGGGAGCTACGGAGCTCTACCCCGAGACCTACGGACCGCTTATTGATCAAGTGTTTCAAGCCGAGCGGCCATGGCTACCTCTCACATAGCTGATGCACAATGCCTACCTTGCAAGTGTAGTGAGCTTACCTTGATGCTCGATTGAGTTCCCTCCTCTCTCTTGCACTCCGGTAGCTCCAAGCTCAAGCAACCTCAAGCCCCCTCCGTCAAGCTCCATCCTCCATAGCTACACGAGACAAGAGAAGAGAAGAAGGGAAGGGAAGTTGAAGAGAGAAGGTGGGGAGCTTCTTCTCCACGATCCCTGACTCTCACACACTCACTTCCTCACAGTCCCTCAATCCCTCACTCAAGCACAAGCATGAAGGTAAGAAACAAGAGAAGAAGAAGAAGAAGCTTTAGCCACACCCAAGAATGAGCTTCTCATTCACTTTTGAACTTTATATACATGCCCTACCTTTTGGGCGGTCATCCCCACTTTTTACATGGCTGGCCATTAGCCTAGGCCCTTTTCTCTTATTTCGCACCGTTTTAACTTATCATGTTTCCATTAATGCATACAATTTGCACAGGAGTGAGCCCGGCACTCTTTTTACAAGGATTTGGGGCACCTTCATATTTAATGGCGTGCTTTTACTCTTTTCTTTTCTCAAGGCGACACCGTCATTCAAATCATTCAAATTTTCAGGGTCTGACCTCCATCTAGGATGCCTTTTCCTTCATTTGTCATGTGCCTTCTTGGTTGTCTCCTTCTTCCATTTTTCCCGCACTTCTGCTCCATTTCCATTCCTCTATGCTGCGGTATTCCCGCACTTTTGCTCCATTTTCCATTCCTTTGTGCTCCGGTAAACATTACCCCCTCCTAGCGGAGTGCCAGTCCCATGGCACTGGGGTGGGGAGCAGCAGGGAAGTTGGAATTGGTGCTAAGTGGAATTGGCGGGCAGATGACCACAATCAAAAAGGTGGTGCTGTGAAAGAGACATGATGGGGTGTTGATTCCTGATGATTTGGAGAGATTCCGGGTTGCTTTGATCTTCATGAAGATTCTCGACCTTTGTTACACAGTTGGAATTTGTCGTCAGCGATGACTGTCAAAACCGGTGCTGTGTAAGCAGTTGAAGAACATGTGGTTCCAAGATCTATGCCAATGGCGGGCCCCAACTGAGTTACAAACAGCCTGCAAGAGAAGGTTGTGCACTCCCTAAGGGGTTTGCCTGTCTCCCGGTGAGGTGTAAGTGCATGTGTAGTGGAACTGGGAGATGGGTCTAACCTTGGGCACAAGCCCTTGGTAATGTCCCACACTTGAGGACCCAGCTCGTGTATTGTTGGAGGTGCAGTGCAGAGCTTAGGGTGACATGCCTAGAAGTCCTACCCTTGATGTGCCCTAAGTGTGAAGTGGGGAGAGGGACTAGGGGTGAACCCTAGGTGCGGTGAGCAAAGTGAGGCTTCGTGCCTTTGTCTTGCTTTCTTTTCTTTCCTTTCTTTCCTTTCCTTTTTTTTTTTTTGAAGATTGTATACATAGAAGGCGTTTTGGCTAGTGCCGATCACCTTCAACCAAAGCGCGGGGTGGTCGCATGCATTGGGATAGAAAGGCACGGCTTTGGAGGTATTCTTTAATAGCAGCCCAGGCCTTCAGTGGTGTGGATGACAAAAAGGGATGGTTACACCTCGTGAAGCGGGTGTCATTCATATTTTCTAAGAGTTTTAAGCAAAAAGAAGGAAGTAGGGTTGCCCTCATCATTAATCTGGTCATAGCCCTACTTAGATTGATGTCAAAAAAGAGGGGGGGAAGGTGGGCTTCCTCAGTGGTAGGCTTCTGCGTTAATAGGAATTTGATCAGCCTAAGATAATTGCAGGTGGTTAGGAAGGCGGGATTCGGGCAAGAGGAGAAGTCCGCGAGGAAGCGTTTGATTGATGGAAGGATATCCTCTACTCTAAAAACTAGGCATTCCTCGGGAGTTCAGGCATTTACATTATATATTCTAGGAAAATCAAAATTCCCATGAATAGTGCGGTCATAATCCACTCCATGCCGGCGGGGGTAGGGCATGTAGGTGGGGTCATTTCGTTCCTCCGGGAGTGAGCTGCAAAAGGTGGTCCAAGCGTCAAATTTGGTGTCCCAAATCCTCATCCGCCACTTCGGCTGCGCCTCGTAGCCTTGGACGGATTTGGGAATCTGGTTCACCTTGTCCTACCAATAATCTGCGGGCTCTTGCCTCCACCTGGTTATAATAAGGCTCCTCTCTTCCATCCATCTGTTTGCCAGGTCATTGGCCAGGTCCTTGATCGTGGATAGGATGCTGAAAGGCAATGCACGGTCCAGCAAGCGTGGATAGGAAAATGACAGCTCAAATGGTCTCGTCTGGAACTCCCGGTCACGCCAGATGATCAATTTTTGAGGTCAATCGATAGGGTTGGAATCCCAATGGTACCGGTTCATTAGAGAATTGTCTAAGTAGTGACCGTGCTTTGCATTGTGCATCCTCTACCAGCTCCTGCCTCCTTCTTCTGGCTGCCACAATGCGCTCAGTCATGTGGGCATCTTCAGGCTCGTCTGGCGGGGGGTCTGGTAGAGGCGGATTGGGCATTTTTCGTTGTTCTTCTTCGGCCTCCTGCTCCAAGTTCAGGCCCTCCTCGGTATTCTGTTCAACCACTACTGGGGTCGTTTGTGGTGGTGGTGCAGGCTGCTCCTATTCTTCGAACCCCAGTTCCTTGAGGTCAACGGTGGAGAGGCCGGCACGGTGCAGGTAATGGAATTGTTGCTCCTTGGTGAGTCCCGTGCTGGTGGGGAGCTCCTGCTCCTGAAGGCCATATCTTAGTGCCTGAATAGTCAACTCCAACTTCCTTCTCACCCTCTCCACTGAATCATCGCCCTGTGCTTGGGTGACATGTAGCATGGTGTTGAGAAAGGCTTGCCTCTGTGCGTTGGTGTATACATCAGCTACTTCAGCCCTGGATTTTGCAAGCACTCTCTCGCACTCGACCACCACTGCCAAGCACTCCGTTAACTGCCTGATTCTTTCAAATTTGTTCTCTTCCCATGCGTTGGCCCTTTCATCCATCTTTCTTCTTTCCTCTTCCAGCTCACTTGCCAGTGTGGTTACCACCTGCTGCTATTCGTTCGTTCAGGACAAGAGTTGGTGCCACTCCCTGGACTTCCAAGCCAGCTGTTCTTCGGCGATTTCTTTCGCTTGATTTGCAATACTGAATTTCTGTTCTATCTTAGCGATTAGTTCTGAACTTTCCAGCGCTAGCTACTCGTGGCTCTGAATCTCTGCAAGGTGCAGTCTTTGTTGTATGAAGGCCATGGCCATGAGGGCCTCTGTGTCTTCCTTGGCAACTTCCAATGCACCTTGCAGTCGTTGTGCCTCCTGTTGTTGTTCTTGTGCTTCTGCTGCGAGGGTTGCCGACCGTTCCCATGCTAGGAACTGTATCTCTCTCTCCACCCTATCTTGTTCCTTGAGTTCATATTGTAGCTTTGCCATGGTATTTCCCTGCCACTCGCTCGGCTCACCCTCTTGAGTTGCCAACGATCCATACCCTTCCAGTCTGGCTGTTCTCTGTTCTAGGTTAGCATATTGTTGTACTAACAACTTTAAGCTCCGCTGCTCCGACCACTAAGTTTTGTTCTTCATCCTCTAGCCTCTGTCTCAAGCGGTTTTCATTATCCTGGGCCTCTTTCTTTTTTGCCTCCAGCTGATCTTGCAGCGCTTTGACCTCGCTTTGTCGATTAGCTCCTTGCCTTGAAACATCGAGCCTCAAGGTTGCCGAAGTTTCCCTTTCCTTTTCTAGATCCAACAGGGCCACCTTCTTTTCTTCCTTTGCTTTATCCAACTGTGCCAAAAGCTCAGCCACGTAGGTGTCATAGTCTGCACCAAGTGGCATGGGAATAGGAGCTGTGGTGGTTGACGCTTCTAGCTTTTGCCATTTCGGGTCTTTCCTGGACTCAGCATCTGTAGTGGCATGTCTTTTCACTCCAATCTCTGGGACAATCTCAGCCACTTTACTGACGAGCATCTGCATCATGCTCATTAGCTGGGCCGTGTCCAGAGAGGGCGTGGATTGTGAGGCAGTTGGGGTGTCTGTTGGCGCCGGCACGAAGGAGGAAGGCAGGGGGTGTAACAACGACTTCCCCTTGCCTACGATCATTGGGACTGCCCTCGTGCTGCCACTTGCTTCAGCCTCATGGTGAGGACTATAGGGGTTGATTTCTCCTCTTCCATGAGTTTCTTCAACAGATCTACGAGTGGCCTCTGCCAACTCAGCCAGTTCCTTCAACCTCAACTCGTGGGCTTCCTCATCCGCCCTTCTTTGCCTTTCCTCTTCTACCTTTTTTGACTCTTCTTTAACTCTTTCAAGTTCTTCCTCCTCCTTCTTCTTCTGTTGTTCTTCCAACCTCCTTGACTCTTTTCGAGCCCCCTTTACCTCGACCCGCTCCTCTTTGCTTAATCTCTTCTTCTTTTTTTGGCTCTTGTCGTTCTTCATTTTCTTCTGAGGCTCAGCCAGTTGAATGGGTGGTATTTCAGGCTCTCCTTTGTCACTTGCTATCCTTTCGCTCGAGCCTTCCTCCTCACGATGTGGTGAGCCTTGGTGCTTAACTTGCTCTCCCTCCACGCCGGCATCCTTGATAGCCTCGTCAATGATTCCTGTGAGGATACCTCCGTACCTGATTGTAGAGACTTTGATGGGGCAGGTTTCTTTCTTGATAGTCTTCTGGACAAAGCCGTTCCAGTCCACCTCCTCCGGGACTCCTACCGCAATGCTTTCCAACAGTGGCACGTTGATTCTATTTATGAGTGCATTGTATCTGTGGCTGGAGAAGAGAGAGTGGATCATCTTAGCCTGCATCCTCGTCATAGGGTCTGGAATGTCAGCTAGACTGATTCCATCGATCGTGTGCACATCCTCTTTTCTGACTCCCAGCATGGCGTACACATCTCTTTTTGGGCGGCTTTCTTTTTTGGGCACAAGTCCCAGGGCTCTCTCGATAATGATTGCATTAAGGGGCACCTGCACCCTTTTTTCTTGATCACCCGCCCTCACTGTGACTGTGCCATAGCTTCGTCCTTTATCGAAATTCATTAAGAAATCTACGCACATGTTGTAGTCTACTTCCTGACCTTCTCTATGTATTTTTGGAGGTTACATTTGTCCACCAACTCTCTCACGGTCGGCTCTTCCAAGATAGGTACATCTAGAGTCATGGTATGTTTGAATGTGAATTAGCTAAATCCCCGCGTCTTGATGCTGATTCCATATTTCGTCAGCTCCGCTTCTGTAAATGGGAGTCTACCCTGTCCTGCCATGGTAGGTGCCTGTCATCACCCAAGTCAACGTCAGAGTTACAACTTGATTCATTCCTAGCAAATCCTAAGAAAAAATGTGTGTGACAATTTGCCGTGTGGATTCAGAGGGATGAAACTTAGAAATAATTCGCAACCAACATCTACTTTCTCCTTGCTTTCTTTCCTATTTGAATTGTTCAGCACTTTTAGCCTTTACACCTCTTGCTACATCACTTGGTTGTCACTTGCTCTTCCCCCCCCCTCCCCCCCCCCCCCCCCTTTTTCCTAAGTATTGCGAGAATCCTTTTTAGGATTTGCGGGGAAAGGGGGAGGGCTCGCATGGGCTGTGTGGGGCAAGCTACTTGGCCAACAGCCAGGCATAAAGGTGAGGGTTGTACTCAAACTAGGCATGACGATCAAGTTCGCATGGTTGTAGGGAAGCTTGAGTGATGTAGGTCAAGACGTCATGAAAGATGTCCCCTGAGTTGAGGCGACTAGCAATGTGCAACTCCTCTTCCGTGAGGAACTGGTCAATGTACGGGTGGGCCAATACCTGATCATCTAAGTGTAAGTTACATGTAATGGCCAAAACTCTGAATGAAAGAGGTGCCACATAAGTAGGGTCGCGTTCAATTGTTTTGATTGCCCTCCTATGCTCAGCATTGGTCATGATTCGGCGGCCTTTTTTCTCCCATTGGAGTTGTAAGCCGGCCTTTTTTCTCCCATTGGAGTCGTAAGCCGGCCTTTTTTCTCCCATTGGAGTCGTAAGGCATACCATAGTTGTAAGAATGGATAAGCAGAGCTAGCAAGCTGTGTGAGCTCCTCCAATTCTTGTTCAGGAGTAGAGCGAGCAGGTTTGTGGTACGAGGTGACTAGTCGTCTTGCTCCTTTGAGATTTCTCCATTAGCAATTAGCTCGGCTGCAACTTTGGGAAATTTGATGGTCATAAACTCGTAATCTTCCCAAATGCATGGCAACGCGCGAACATCAGAAGCGAGGGGTTCATCAAGAAGTCCTAGGTCCTCTCATAGCTTCTAGCGAATGTAGTGAAGGTGTCATCCAACTCCTTGATGCATGTCACTACGTCATTCCCCGAGGTCCCAGCGAGATCCTTGGCCGCTGAAAGGAAAGATTGCCTTTCGTACGAAGGCTTAAGACCTGCGCTGCTGGTGGCGATGGCGCAGTTGGACTGGACAGTGGTGATTCCCTTGCTGGCGTCACCAATGGGACTTTGCACTCTGGAGCATTTGGAAATGCTACAGTGGGCTTTCGTGCCATAGAAGGTGCGCTGCATTCTATTCAAGTCGTCATGGGGGTGTGCACCTCCTCTGACCTGGATGGTGCTGGGACATCCAGTTTGGGACAATGAATGTGTTGGGGGCCCTTAATCACCACCGGTGCTAGTTCGACGTTCTTTGTGACTTGTGCTTTGCCTGTGCCAGCCTGTCCAGCTTGAGTGGTTGCTCAGAGTTGAGCTTCTTGGGTGTCTACCCTTAGGAACCCATATCCAGGGGTTTCCCTCATAGTATCCTTGTGCTCGCAGGAGATCTTTCGATATCCATCATGGTGTGGCGATGCGCCTATGTCGATAGCGTTTGGGCTGCCTCTTAGGCTGCGATTGATAGTTTTTGCGTTTAGGAGCGTGTTTCTGCGGTCTACCAGAAGGTGGCCCTCGCCATTTTGGCACCCATATGCGCATGGGCTTTTTGGCCATGCGAATGGCTTGGGTGGGTTTGCTTCTGGCGGTTGGAGCACGGGGTAAGATATCCATGCCCTTCTCCTTAGGCTTGGTCGTGGGGGTCTCTATCGGTGGCTCTGTAGTTGTAGAAGGTGCAAGATGGCCCTTGATGAAAGTAGTTACTATGCGCACATTGCCTACAGCCAGATGGATGCGATCTAGGTTGTAGTCCACATTGTAGTTTGTCTGCTTTTTGAAAGTGCGGCCTAATAGTTATTTATCACCGGCCCCCTTAGTGTTTGGTAATACATAAAAGACGACTGGGATACTTTCAGACTCGACGGAGACAACCACTTGGCATTTTCCTAAGAGAGGGTAAGTGTTGCCCCCAAATGGGCTAAGTTTCACATTTGTGGGCTGTAATTTAGGCTGACCAATGCGTGTCCAATGGTCATGTGTTAAGATATTATGGTCAGCACCTTCGTCAATCAGGGCATCAAAAGAATACGTCCGTTCTGCAGTGACCATGATTCGTGGGTAGGCGGGTGCTGCTGCTTCTTCATCTTGATCTGTTAGTTCGATAATTGTGGCCATGCAAACGTTGACAAGAGCTTCGCGCATCGGTGGCTTGTGCAATGGATGGGAAGGAGGATAGTACTTTTTTATGCGACTGCCATTGAAGAAGCCTATTCCTTCCCCTTCGAGTGTCTCCAACTCGACATTGCCCGTTCTACTAATTGCACGCACCCGAAAAGGTCTTAGTCCTCGAAATTTCATTTTCTATTTGTGACCTTTCACTGAGTAGAGTAGGACAAGGTCCCCTTGATCAAAGTTGCATTGGTTGACATGCTTGTCAAACCACAACTTTCGTCGTGCCTTCTCATAGATCAAAGCGTGGGTCGCTGAAAGTCGAGTCTCTGTGAGACGCTCTAGCTCCACTAAGCGGTTAGTCCAAGCCTCTCTTCCCTCCCAATGCTCCTGCGTTGCTATTCTTAAGCTAGGGGCAAAGAACTCTAAAGGTATAATGGCCTCCATTCCGTAGGCCAGCCTAAAGGGCGTTTGTCCGATAGTCGTCTTATAAGTTGTCTGATAGGCCCACAAGGCTGTCATCGGTTTATTATCCCAGTCTCTTCGTGATGTGGATACTACCTTAGTAAGCACATTGACTAGGATTTTATTTGTGGAGTCTGCATGGCCATTTGCTTGAGGGTAGTAGTGAGAGGACCTTCTATGAATGATTAGGAAGGTTAAGAGTAGGTGGGATATTACTTCATTAATGAAGTGCGTGCCTTGATCACTCACTAGTTCGATTGGACAACCAAACCATGAAAAGACCTGTTTCCACATGAACTTCACAACAGTGGTCCTAGCGTCGTTCTTTCTAGTGACTCTTACCTCGGCCCACTTCGTCAGATAATTCGTTGTTGCCACAATGATGTAGCGTACCTGGGAGTATTGCGCCGCAGGACTGATAGGTCCGATGAAGTCAATGCCCCATTTTTCGAAGGGCTGTCATGCTATTACAGGGGTCAACTCCATCTTATCTTTGCACATGGGCACCTTAGTCCTCTTGCACTCATTGCAGTGTTTGACAAACTTAGCGGTGTCATGGAATAGGGTGGGCCACCATAGTTGGGATTGTAGGACCTTACGGGCGGTCATATCTCCACTAAAGTGCCCGCTAGCTATCCTGCCATGCGCCTCTCTCAATACATCGTGCATCTCGTGCTCGCACACACATTTACGCAACAACCCATCCTGTCCCAACCTATAGAGTTGGGCAGCGATCAGTTGGTATGGTTGGATTTTTAACATAAGTCTTCTTAGCCTGGCTTTCTCAATAGGCCTCTCAACCAGACCGTTTTCTAGCACTTGGACAACATCATCGGCCTAATATGGCGTCAAATCAGCCCTAAACAAGTCCCCTTCACTAGACAGGTCAAAGAGATGCACGTCCAGTAAGTCTTCAGGTATGCCTTGTCTAGTAGCTTCCCCTATGGTTATGCAGGACACGTGATCCGCCATGTAGTGCTATTTTCCCTTACGTACAACCACCGAGAAATCAAACTCCAATAGGAGAAGTAACCTTCTCGCTATGCGACCTGTAGCACACAACTTGTTCACAAGCTACATCAAGGCTTGATGGTCAACGAAAAAGACAAAGGGTGTGGTCAATAGGTAATGCCTAAATTTCTTTATGGCAAACACCATGGCTAGCCCTTCCCTTTCTATAGTGGAATAGTTCATCTCCGTTTCGGTGAGCTGCCTGCTGGCAAAGCTCACAGGGTAATCAAGACTATGTTCACCAGGCTGGCATAAAACGGCTCCAATAGCAAACTTGGAGGCATCTATGTGTACATGGAATGTTACACTCCAGTCTGGGGCTCGCAAGATTGGTGCAGTGGTGAGAGCCTTCTTTAACTGTTCATATGCGCGTTGGCATTCCCCAGTCCACTCAAATACAATCAGCAACTTGTACAATGGTTTAGCAATCAGTGCGTAGTTCAGTACAAAGCGTCAGTAGTATCCCGTGTGGCCTAAGAAACACTGAATGCCCTTGTAGTTGATGGGCTTGAGCTTCAACTCTCCTTTAGATTCTTCCAATGAGATGCCTGTCAATAAAATGCCATCCATAGACCTAGAGATATAGAGCATAGCACGTAAAGTAACTACGCCTTCTCCAAGGTGAAAGGAAATTCTACCATGGATTTTTCAATGCCTATGAGGCAAAAAATTTGGATGAAATTCTCTTCCCAAGAGATGGAGAAGTTGGTATAATGGGCCTAATAGCTTTGGTCTTTCACTTGGTTCTAGGAGGAGTCTTACTCAATTGCTCTCTCTTGTCCAAGTATGCCTTGAGCAATTCCTTTTGAACTCTTTCATTGTTCTCACTAGGGTTTTGGTTTGACTCTAAGACATGCTTCTTGCACTTTTTAGGAGGAGAGATAAGATTACCTTTACTAAAAGCAATGATTATCTCGACATCTGGTAAGCTCAATGATATTTGTGTCCTTCATGATCCACATCACATTTGGTTGCACACTTGAAAGGTCTTCCAAGTAGGAATTCTATGCCCATATCTTCTTGGTTTGGAGGCACACCGCACTCAATGCATTAAAGGTCAACCTTTGGAAATTTATCAATCACCATCTAGTCTACTAGTTGTGGCATTGACCCTTGAGTTGCTAGCTCAGTCATCTTGTCAATGGACAAATGGATGGGAAGTATGCTCTTACTTGACTCCTAGGGATTCAATAATCATAAACTTCATAGTTTAGTCCACTATTAAGTTCATTACCTAAGTACAATGCTCTCAGTCACCACATCGTAAACTCTTTTACTCTTCTTATTGAGTCAAGGTCTTATGTGGCATTGTGTGTGCTTCTACTATTTTGAATCTCTAGATTTGCCAGCTCTTCTTATATCTCTTAACTTTGTTTCCTAGAGTTCCTATCCTTGGCCATGGTTGTTTCAGCATCAAATTCTCTCTTAAAATGGTAAAATCTAAGCTTGAAGGTTTAAGATTCTTGTAATATATCAAATTAAGGTAAAAGGGGAAATTTTTTTTCCTTTATCCTCTTGTCCGTGACAGTTGAGCTGGAAGGGGGGGAAGGGAATAGAAGAGCCAGCAAGCTCCTCGCTGGAGCTTGCTTGGCTTCATGCCTAGCATGGATACATAGAGATATAAGTATCAATGGAGCTCAAACAATGAAGTATTGGCTATCCCTATGCTTAGAGACTTAAGATCTGGGAAGTCCAACTTTCACAATGTGTAATCAACCTTCCTTATTTTATTAGTCATTGAAAGAATAAAGAATAAAGTGACAATGATGGGCGCTTGCTACGTGCAATGTATAGATGTGTGGATACTATCATTGTAGTGAATACATGGGTGGCATAGAAACATGCACCTTTATCCCCAACTCTGAAATGTAATATTTGTGTGTGCGAGTCATAGTATTTGGTATGGTATTGGTGCAAATGCTAATGGATCTAGAAGTCAAACTATACACAAGTTTCTTCTTTCAGTTATGCAATAGAGCATGATGTCGACTGGTTTGGGCATGAATGCATTCCTTGTATGCAAAAGTTTTTTTTGGGTGACTATAGCTCCTTGTGATTTGTGGCCCGTGATTGTACACGCAAGTGTTAGTGAGGATGTCAATTTGTAGTACCACTTGCTATTTAATGCCTTGCATTGGTGCTTGCTATGTTGCAATATAAGTTGTTGATCGGTAGATTGGATTGTGACCTTGATTCTAGATATCATGTCATCATTTGTTCTCTTGATACAGTTGATTTTACATGTGGCACAATCAATAGTACCTATGGTAAGATTGATGTTGTTTGTTATCATTGTAGTCACTCCAACTACTATCCCTTCTATCTCATGGAAGTTCTTGTCTTGTAACAAATTCTGCAATGTTGGCTCTCCAATTTTATTTATTTGAAGTTTAACAATATGAATCTCTTTGGAAGGGTAGTATTTTGTGCAAAAGCTTATTGTTGTACTTTAGGAAGTCTTCCTTATGTGCGCATATGATTGTTATTCTTTGGTCCATGAAATCTAGGATGTCCTTTTCATCAATGATGTACTCATGTAAGCATTCTTGTGTCACTTCCTTAGTTAGATATCAATGCCTAATCACTTGTTGAAATTATAGGAATGGTAGGTCATGAGCATGCCATTGAAGTGTGGAGGGTGTGGTATTATCCATATATCCAATATGCTGATGAGGTGATATGACATTGTTGGTAGACTAAATCAAATGGTTGCAAACTAGTAGTAATTGTGCAAGGTCACCAAACAATATGAGTAGAGAGCCTTGGTAGACATTGACTATTTAGTGTACTATTATGTCAATGTTGTGTCAACATGGACATCCCACCAATGAAGATTATGTTTGCTTCTCTTATTGTAATGAGCCATTCATCTATCTCTTGTAATGATACTGGATATTACTGTCCACACATCAGTATCTTAAATTGGTAGTGGATGGTGGACATGATGGATAGTCTAGCTGTAGCTACTCCTATACTTGTGATTAGCATGACACTTTTATTTATGGCAATGAGATTGTAACTGTAGTAGTGTATGAGGAAGCTTTTTCCATAGCCTAGTGTGTTACAATGATATGTATGCGGGATATTGGATTGATGAGTTGGTTGTAGACCATTTGTTGTTCTCTTATCAAAGCACTACCAAGTATTATTCTAATCTCTTTCTTTAGCTATGATATTGTGGTTTGTGTTGATGCAACATTATTTCATGTGCTCAATGGATGTTGGAGATATTGTGAATATTGTTGAGTTGTCTTTGATGAATGGGATTTTTTGGGCCGATGATGTACATTTTGAGGTCTTCCTTGTTCACGAATGAGATGATGGAGTTAGTGCTCTATGTAGTACGATTGTATTGTGTTCTCATTGCTTATTAGCTCATTTTCAGATCCAGATGTTACTCATTGCAACTACGTATTGAAGAATAAAGCTTCAATTTTATGGCCTAGATGAAAATTGATGAATCGACTAGTCTTTTGTGATGATGAATGTTGTTTCCATAGGCATCTCATAGGGTGTCTTCAAGATCAAATGTAGATGTGCCTTTGGTGATATATAGTTTTTGCGGTACTCATAGAATGTCAGGTCGTCTAAGCATGATGGTCTAACACAATATAGATCCATGAGGTGCATGACCATATTCCTTGTCCTTGTGAGATTTTATTATTATATGCTAGCAGGAGAGGTGTCTATGTATTCGACAACCTCATTTCTTGTCACTATCAAAGTTTGCATGTAGTTCAAGCCCATTTCAATGGGAGATATTGGCTTGGAAAGCATTACAGTTGAGACTAGTTTTTGCTTGTTTAAATCCAAGTTTTGTAGACCTAGTCTCTTAGCATTCTAAATTTGGATGTTTAATCTACGCAATGGTTCGGCCTTCATTACATACTTTAGTAGGTAGAATGAGATGGATGGGTTTGTTACTCATTGAGTGTTCATGAGGACTACCCATAAGGCTAGTAATGTTGGGTGACATGATGCAACATTGCGGTGCTCATCTTGAGAACAATAATAGATGTATCATTTGGTTTTAGGGCCCACTAATGGTTTTGGATTGTTGTGTGCTACCAATGGAAACCTATACTTGCATTGTCTATGGCCACTAATACTAGTTAAATAACAAATGTAACAACACTTATGAAGTTGTTTTGCCAAGATGAGATCTCTTAGTTTTTGTGTTGAACTACATTGCTCATTGTTTCATTAAACATATGCATAGACCACATTTGTTGTATTATCAATGTCTGCCTCGTGCAACCATAAGATGACTTATACATGCAATGAGTTTCTATGTTGAATCTTGTACCTGATGACATGATGTTGGATGCATCCCATGCAAGCAGATTTCCCAACAATGTACTAATTAAAAAACCTATGAAACATGGTGTGAAAGAGGATAGAACACTCAATAGGTCTCCCACTTGAATTTTGCATTGAACTCCCTTGCAATGGCTCCAATGTGTTGATCATCTCAATCCACATTATACTTGTCACCTCATCTACAACGAATGTAAGAAAAAAGGAAAAAGTGAGGCATGCCCCACACACCCACAATTCTGATAAGATCCTTCAAGTTAGGTTAGTGCCAAGAAGGGGATCTTGGTATTAATATAGGTATGCGATAGCGGAGTATATGCGTGACCACTTTCTCATTGGAAATCTTATTGTTTACTCGCTTGTAGTTATTAATGTCTCTTTGTACGCAAGTTATGCTCATGCTGTTTGTGATCAACATGACTTGTTTTAGTTGGTACATAGGCTTGTGTAAGATATAGATAGAGAAAAACATTGATGTGCACATCTTGATGTATTAACTAAGATACATGTTACCATTGTATGCACCTTGACCAGGGAAAAGGGAAACAAGAATAATGCATTCTCCAAGGTGATATTCGTGAAGGGTGTTCCTATTGCAGGTAAGCTATCTATTTTAAATGTTATTGCTCTTTATACGATTACTGTCCCATGGGATGATGCATGTAAACTCGTATTGATGAAGCTTGTCGAAGGCTTGTCACTCGGCGAAGCTCAACTATATTATCAAACAAAGTATAACCTACTTCATTTTTTGTTTCTAACATCAGGTTAAATGAGGACCTTTCATGGTGGAGTTCTAGAATGACACAGAGACGTGCCTTTGGATGTGGATGTTCTACTATTGTGATATATTTTTGGATCATTGGATTATTCATCATATTAAGTACAAACCCATCAACCATACTAGATATTGTTAAGTTTGGTGGATTGTCAAGAATGGATTCCAAGATACCAATGGATTGTCAAGAATGGATCATTGATCCAATATTCTATTTGTGATTACTATTGTCATTTTGAAGTCTAAGATCAAGACATCAATTATGTTGAGAAGCTTTAGTTGTAAGGGCTTAGCATGGAGAATCCTTTTTGTGTAGTTTAGCAATAGGGCCACTACATTCTTGTTCTAGTATTCATTTATATGTTTGGTCCAGATTTTGTTATTATGATGTCAACCCTATGTTATTGGTATGCAAAAATGAGAATAGTGCTTGACAAAGCTGTCAAAACTTGCATTTGTTTTGTATATCTATTACTCATTTGTGAGATAGAGGTTTGAAGTTGCATTGTGACTACTTTGCAAGTTGAACATATTATTAGTGCACCAATGATGCTTGCACATCCTATTACCCAAGACAATCCAATTTAATGTATATCATGCCAACTTGTGGTGTATGGTATTAGTGATGCTTTTTTTGGATTCCATAGTTTTTATTTTCCTAGAAGACCTTAATGAGGTATTGTGATTTGGTATCTATTGAGAGTATAGGCATATGAACTCTCCTTATACAGGAGTGGATAAGGGCAGGCAAGTGTGAATGGTCCTAAAGGGAAGGGGAAACCCTAGCCCTATCCAATTGGGGCTATATAAACATCCCATGGGTCTACATCAATTGATGAGTGAGAGTGACCCAAGTTGTACTTTCATGAACAACTCAATAAGGAGTTAATAAGCAAGACTTGTTCTTATACTTTTGAGCTCTTCTCTCCCTCTTGTGCACACTTCAATTTGGATTATACTCTAATCTCCACATGGTATTGAAGTCATCTATGATCTCTTCAGCTTCCTTTAGCATCATCCATCACTAAGTGCACATGAGTCTTCATCTTCTTCATCTTATCTCTTGACTTCCATAGCCACAACTTGACCCCTTGACCTTGGAGGAGCTAATATGTGCAAAGGAGGCAATATTAGCTCTTGATTTCTTTTGGAGACTTCATCCCTAGCTCAGGGATGCTCTAGCACAGTGCATCAAACACGAAAATTAGGTGATGTGGAGGGCAGCATTGCATTTTCTCCCAAAGCTGGCGTAGATTTCGTTGATGCTAGTTCAACTTCTCGGTGTGGCTTGCTGTGTGCATAGTCACCCCGGCTATTATGGGGCTTTCATAGCCCCCCAAGAGGGCTATCTACACCTAAGAGGGTTCAGAGAAATTCCCTTTCTACTGCCCATAATCAGCAAAACCCTAATTGTGGGTTTCTTGGCAACCATAACCAAGAAGCTTAAAACTTTCCCATTCTCATTTTTTTCAATATGGGTATTATCAATAGTGATTTTAATCACTAAATAACCTTTGTTAAGTTCATTTACTGCCATGTGGAGCTCAAATGCAGAGGTTTTTCTTATCTCATGGGCACTCCTAAGCTCGTGAAGAGCAACCTTCATTATGAGTAGAAGAATGGAAGTTGGTACAAGTGCTTCTTAGCACTACAGATGCATTTAACTGGTGTTTCTTATTGTTTGCTGCTAGTAAATCAAAGAAATGAGTATTATTTGTACTCTCTTCTAATTCATCCCATAGCATAGAGTTGATTGATCAGCCTTGTTCCACCAATAACTCCTCTAATAGGCCACATTATCAAGAAGAGCTAGAAGTGCAGTCTAAGTTCACTTCACTAAAGCCAAGGAAAACAATCAAACATAAAAAAAGGGTTGGTCAAAGGCAAGGACCACCTAAGTCCTATTTTGAAATACTCCATATGTATGATTTTCAACCATTCTCATACTTGAAGTTTTGATTGTAAAATCTACATTGTTTTTGTTCTTGCACTAGTGGCCCTTTGTAAAGGATTAGACATTGCTACTTGCACTATGCAAGTAGTAAGACATTTCTATGACCTGGGCTTATGCCGACCTTTGTCCTCAAATTCGTAAATTTGATGGCAAAGACTTTCACCCCTGGCAAGTACTCATTAAGTACAAAATGATGGAGAGAGGTTATTGGCCTCTCATTCAAGGGACTAGAGTTGTTGATCCTACAAATCCTTATGATGTGGAGGATGATCAACACACTCAAGCAATAATCATGTTACACTCCTTGATTCATCATGTTGATCAACTCTCCACTGCCAAGGAGAAATGGGATGAGCTTGAAAAGCTCCATGGTGCTATAGGTAAAAACACTAAGATTTTCCTGAAGATTGAATTCTTCAACGTGGAATATAGAGAAGGAGAAGACTTGGGAAAATTTATTTCTCGTATGAAGGGTCTCATGGCACAACTTTCTTCAGTGCAAGCACCAATCCATGATGAGGATGCTATTGCCATTCTTTTAAAAGCTGTCAAAAAGGTCTTTCCCACACTTGTAACAACTCTCACTAATATTCCCAATCCTACCTTGGCAAGTACCATCCAATTATGTTTGGATGAAAAAAAAAGGAATCATAAAGAAGGAAGCACAGGTCAGACATCTACTTCAACATCTCCTGATTAAGTCTTGGTGCATAAAATTGTCAATAAGTGTACCTTTTGTAAGAAGAAAGGGCATATTGTAAACAACTGTTTGAAAAAATACCCAGAAAAGATGAAATGTAATAAATGTAAGAAGACATGGCATATTACCAGTAAATGTCCTAACAATCCTAAAGTACCTAAGGAATTGGAGGCCAATTTTGCCTCCCAATCCATCAATGATCAACCCTTATGAGTTCTATATCCTTTCTGCCTATAACCATCCTTGAAGCTTGATCTATAAAGGCATCCTATTTTGGGTTTGGGGGGACATTCATTTATGCTTTGTATTCCAATGCCACTTGGCATTGAGGGGAGGTGTTGAGAGTATAGGCATATGAACTCTACTTATGCAGGAGTAGATAAGGGCAGGCATGTGTGAATGGTCATGAAGGGAAGGGGAAACCCTAACCCTAGCCAGTTGGGGCTATATAAATAGCCCATGGGTCTACATCACAACTGATGAGTGAGAGTGACCCAAGTTGTACTTTCATGAGCAACTCAATAAGCAAGACTTGTTCTTGTACTTTTGAGCTCTTCTCTCCCCCTTGTGCACACTTCAATGTTGGCTTGCACTCTAATTTTCCACAGTATCTAAATGTAATCCATTATTGTTGTGTATCTATTAGCATAAGAATGTATACTTATTTTTTTTCATAACAATACCATTCTATGGTTGAATATAGTTTTACATCTTAACTTATATGCTTGAAAAAATCACAAAATTTATTCTACCATGTTTAAGCAAGGTCAAATATTGTTTTAAAAAACTATGCATTCCATTAACAATATATAATGAGTTTTGGAGCTAACTAGATTTGATTGGAAACTTGTTCTACAACTTGACAGATTCTATAGATCAAGAGCACTTTGCAAAACATAAAATGGACAACCAAAGATTTGTTTGATCAAAGCTTAAGGTCTAGTGCTTTTAATGTTTCACTTTTTCAAAGTAAAAAACACATTTTCTTCAAGACTTAACTTACAGCTTTGCAAAAGCAAAGTGATAACCCAAAAAAAAACCATAAACATACTATAGAAGTAGCATGCTGAAGAGTTGGCACAAGTGTCCTCATTGTTTTATAATTATGGGGAAAGGTGCCATTTCCTTGTCTTTTGAGAAGGTATGGACTTTTCTTTACTTTCCTTTATTGTTAATGCTAACAAAAAGAAGAAAAGATAGAATGTAACCTTGTGAAATATCATATGATGTATGAAGATTGTTGTTATCTTTGCTAAACTGAAGCTTGCAATGATTAAACAAAAGCAAATGAGCATGAATTCTAAGAACCATTATTAGTTTCATATTCGGAAATAACAATAACATGACTATCAAAACTATTAGTAAATATATCCATACTTATAGTAAATATAAAAAGTATTAGTTCCATGTTTAAATAGTTTTTAATTTCAATTTAAAAGTAATTATCACATTGTAATTACTAATAATATTAATTATACTAACATTAGTTATGTTACACCTTAGTATACTAAATGAAAAGGATGAGAAGAATGGCTACAGATATTATGAGATGGATAGAGACATTGTACTAACAGATTATTACTATACTAATAACATTAATTATACTAACATAAACTAAAACTTGATGTAATTAACATAATTAACTCTAATATTAGAAGATCCATCCACTTTTGACTAACAAAAATTCTAATTAATACTAATTCTACTCTAACCTAACTCTAATGCTAATGTTACTAATTAATTTCCTCTAATCCGCTTTGCTTTTGACTAATGTAAAACTAAGTCAACTTACTCTACTCTCACTAAACTAATTGTACTTTAACTAATTAATTAATCTATCAAATCTACCAAAAATGATACTCTAATTAATAAATTATTCCTCTAACTAACTTATTAATTGATCACATCTATCCAATTTTGACTAACAAAAATTCTAATTTTAGTATTGATTGATTGTAAGTTAATTACTAATCCTACTCTAATTCAACTGTAATGCTAATGTTACTTTAACTCTAAATTCCTCCACCATGCTTTACTTTTGACTAACATAAAACTAACTCAACATACTTTACTCTCACTAAACTAATTGTACTTTAACTAATTAATTTTTACTCTAACTAATTAATTACTCCTCTAAATAATTAAATACTTAATTAATCATTTAATTAGTGAATTAATATAACTAATTGAGTACTCCTCGAATTAATCAATTGATTATTTAATCAATGCATTACTATAACTAATTATTTCTCTAATTAATTAACTAATTAATGAGTTCCTTATTTAATCAATGAATTACTGTAACTAATTGTTGCTCTAATTAATTGATCAATTGATTAATAAATCAATGAGCTAACTATTATAGTCAATTCAATTATTATAATCAATTATCATATAGTCACTTTACTATGTCAATGACTAATATTATGCTAGATAGAGTCGATACTATATTGATGTTGGGATAATGACATCACAATGATAGTTGATGATGGCTAACAATCGACAACATGCTAACAACTAATGGCATCACAATGACACTACACATAGTAGCAAGATGGCACATGCCTTGTCAATGTCTTGTCAACATCCTCTTTGGTACTCACCCCCTCAATGCTATACATAGGAAGAAAGCAAAGCTAAGCCTCAAAATTATGAAATAGATGACGATTACTAATGATTGCCTACAAAAGCTTTAAAATGATAAAATAAACAATGATTAAACAATGAGACAAACGATGATTGCATACAAAAGCTTCAAAAGCTTTAAACTGATGAAAAGTGTAAGGTAAAATGAAAGTGAAAAAAGACAAAGGGGTACAAAAGAAGAAAAAAGATTTTAAAAAATATGATCTTAAGTTGAACGTGTAAAAAGAAAAAGAAACAAAAGAAAATAAATAAAACATAGCAAAGGTTCATATCTAAACAGGTGCATTTCACGAACATTGCATCTAGGGGTCTTCAAGATAGGCACATTTGGTGGCCTTGGTCGGTGGTCGGCTTCTAATCCCTTATTCCTTTTCTCCATCATACAACCTTAGGGTGCATCAAGGGAAATACATCTTAGGCTTGCTTGGACGAAATGCCATTTTGAGATTCACATCATATAATAAAACCTTGTACTAACTAGGTCCTCAAGTGTGGGACAACTCCTTGAGTTTGCATAGAGTTTCATGCATGCCCCATTATACTTGCATGGGTACCTTGCACTACACAATAAGGTAGATACACCACTCAAGAGAGCATACTAATTGTAGATTTAATGATGAGTGAAGGAATATCCAATAACATCAATGATGGCTATTCATATTTTGTAAAGAATTTGAATCCGAAAAATCCTCATTCAGCTTCTCAATGTTACCATCATCAAAGCTACAATGAGAACCCTGCAACTTTGTCAACAACTATTATCACTCCTCCGATAGGATTGTCACTTCATGATTATCCCTTGTATGAAATGCCATGGTATTGCATACCAAAGAAATGGCACTCATGTAGGAGGGGTGTAATGTTAACCTCATTTTTGGAACAAAGCTGAAGAAGAAAATAAGTGCAAGAATTTTAAGGATCAATTTGTGGACATGTGTGAAAAAACTTCATCAAGTTTAAATACTTGTAATATTGTCAAAGGTTATATGTTTCAGTGATAAAATTGGGAGTCCATTGTCCCAATCGTCTATTTAATCATGCATCCAAGGAATCCAAGCAATAAATAGCAGTCGATCCCTTACATCACTTAAGTAATTTACAAGAAACTTGACATAAACAATCTTAATGGGCCAATCTTTTAGCACACCCAATGGATTATTCAAGGCCGAAAGGAGATGCTATCAATGAAATGATAACATTAGCGAGGGTGTATTTGTCATTAGCACAACTAGTAACTGTGCTTGTAACTATCCTTTGTTTGTGATTGATGATACATAATCTCTCTCTCTTTTCTTTATTAGTGACCATCCGACATCATTGTCCTCCTCGAAGCCATGAAACAAGTGTAGGCGAGTAGCTCCTCAACATGCCAACAGCGGGCTTTGGATTGCCTTCTTTTCAGCAGCGATCTTTCATTCGGACTTCTCTATCTCCACGCAGCACCTTCGTCTGCCCTTACTCCCCCACGGAACTTCTGTCTATCTCAAGCCGTCAGGCGAAGAGAGCTTGTTTTGGCAGGGTCGTCCCCGCACTCGGTCCGTGGAGGTTGCATCTGTCTCCTTGCAACACCTCATGGCCGCGTTTTCAGTCTATAATGGCGGTTTCAGAGGTGTCAATAAAGACCAATCACGGAAGGCGTCTCAATGTTGTAAATTCTATCACAGATTGGACTCCTGGAGGTCAAGTGAAGGTAGTCGGTCTCGGTGCCAGAGCCTCGAGCATCCTTCAAACCTGCCATGAATCAAACCTGCTGTCTTCTGCCGAATTTTGGTAATCTTCTCAATCCGTCATGTGCAAAGTTTATCCATAATGTTAAACATCCAGAGCTCCTCGAGCTGGTGCCGACGGTCACTCATGCTAGTTGCAAGCCTCAACATTAAGGTCACTTGAGAAATGGCTTGCGGGTTATAATAGAGAAAATTTTGCATTCTTTAAACTTGGTCTTTCTACAGCACATGCCATTGCATGATGATCATTATATGTAGCGTTTAGAGGTGCCAAAAAATACAAGTCTCTTATGATGCCGTGGAATGTTAGAAATTTATGCATATATTGGTATCGTTAAGCCTTAGCTTTGTAACTGCACTGTCTATGTATTTGAAATGATTGATTGCAGCGCAGGACTAATTTTCTTGCTGCAAAGTCGAGTCACTGACAATCCTTGGTTTAGAGTGACCTTAACTGCAATCCCTAGCCGTTGACAGTGATGGAAATGAAACTCTTTTGTGTGAAAGGTTGGCTGATCATAGGAGTTTTCTTAATCAGTCTGTTGAATCAATAGCTCAAAAAGTTGATGTAAACAAGAAGCCCTTATGCAGTAAAAATATGCTAAGTGTAGAATTGAGAGTGACATTTAAACACTCTTAGCAACAACCATGTTAGTCAAGGAGATGAGAACAACAAATGGATAAGGATGCATTGATTGATTCTAGTGGGCAAGCATTAGTTTGAAGAAGGTCAAGCATCATAGTGAGATGGGAAATGTAGTGAAGGGGCCTATGGTAGTAGTAACGTACAACACTTGGATTATTCATTTGCTTGTGTAATCCATCTAGATGCATGGGAGTTTGTCATGGGACTGCTACACATACAAATGTATGATGTAGATTACAGATTGCTTTTGGGTAGCTAGGTGTTGGTAGGGCCAAGTGGACCAAAGCTAAAGATTGTCTAGACCATAGTCATGAGGACTTGGTAACTCGGTGAGCAACACATGGACAGGGATTGGCATGGTATACTTAAGATTGCACAAAGCTTGGAAGTGCTTGGATCATGCATCCCATTTCTTTGTTCATGGATGGACATTCATGTTGTTCCATGGAAGGTCTTGGAGGAATTCCTTAGGCAGCCTTGTCCTATTTGGGGGAAGTTGTGAACTTCGAAGTTTCTTATGCAGCCTTGCCCTATTTGGGTGGAAGTTGTGAACTTCCCTTCATATCATTGGTGTCTTTTTCCTCTAGTCTTGCACTTGTTGGGACATGTTTTAGTGGATCCTTGTTTGACAACTTGAGATAGAAATAGAGCTTTCCTATTGTGGGATATGGACAAACCCGATCCTATCAAAATACATTTTTAGTCTCTTGGTTTGCATGCCTTGGTTTGTGAATTGAAGTGGGGTGCATTTGCTAGAGATTGTTTTAGGTGTGGCCAATTGGGACACTTTATCTTAGAATGCAATTGTAATCTTGAGGCTTTGCAACATTGCAAGTGCATGAGCCTTAGGTCTTGTCTTTGTAGTAGTGGTATGTGTTTCCTTATGCACAAAATGGGCAAATGGATTTGCATAACTGTAGGCTCGAGGATGAGGCCTGCCTTACCTTGCATGAACAAGACCCAAGAAAGCTCCTTGGGGTTTGAGGTGAAACATCATGTGCATCAGGATTCTTGTTCGGCTGCATTGCATCCACCTTCAACCGATGTTACTCAGACTTTTCAATGGTGAGGCAAAGGATTTTATTCTAAGTCTCACTTGTCTTAGTAGCAACAAGTGTGTGTCACCAATAACAAGGTTTTGCTTTGCGGTTTGATGCTCAAGAAGGATTACTCAATTCAAGATATGCTCTTTGTAATCAATTGCAATAGTATCCTTCTTGCAAGCTAGTTTTTAGTATATAGCGGCGTACCTTGGGTCGTCATTAGAACATGGTAACCATGAAATGTGTTGTACTAGGTGTAAAACATGAAACATGTTTCACTAATGAAATGTTTTAGTATGTAATGTTTTGCATACCTGTTTCATTCCAAGGGAAAAAAGCAACTTCTAGAAAAATGGATTGAATATATGTATTTTAAATGTGCTATTTTGTTGTTTCATGTGCGTTTCACTCACAACCTACTAAAGGGTGAAATGTTTCATGCTAAAACACAATGTTTTTGGGGTGAAATGTTTGTTGGATATCTTGCATTCAAAGTGAGATAGAGAGGTTCTAGGTAGGCAAGTCTTGTTAAGCTAAAAAAGGTGCATTGTACATCAATACCTTCATTAGCTCTTTTAAATAGCCCTATAACTTAAAATCCCAAAGTTTTTGTATCCCATAAGCAAATTGACAAACTTTGGTTGTCTCCTCATCTACAAATAGACGGGATGCATAGTCACTTGCTATCCTGATTAGTCTACCTTCATCCATCAATTAGCGAGATGTAGCTATTGTCCACACCCGTAGTGGTGGATATCTCAGTCCATGGAGTGCTGTCCAGCAGCAGTCCACCAGCCTTGTCCTTTTAAGGTGCCTTGTTGGCAGCTCTCTTGCTGATCTTTTTGGTATCATTTTAGAGCTGCTGATCATCATTGACATGGTAGTAGAGTAGAGGTGCTTAAAGAGCTAATGATCCTCTTCATTAGTGAAGGTGAATAAAGGTTACACTATTGGTAACACTCTTAGATTCTAGATTATTTATTTCGGCTATGGCATTAGAGGGGATACCATTTTTCTCTCCCTCCCATTACAAGTTTGACACATAGGTACTATGGTTTCTCCAAAGGCAAAAGCATGGACTAGTGGATGTACCTATTATGGCAAAAATTGTCACTGCACTGAAGTGTGCCATCATCAACCTTTGCTCCCAACACCACCAGAGTACATCCATTTGCTCCTAGCCACTCCCATAGTTGCATCCATACGTTGTACGGTACCGATTGTACCATACGATCTATATGGTAGAGTATTGTATGTATCCGTACAGATTCGTATGAAAAAATGGGCCGTTTCTGGCCATCACAACTGCGTGTTCTTCCACGTTCCACCTGCGCTTTCATTCGGTGCGTTCCACATGTGTGGTACTTTTAGGAGGGTGGGAAGCCTTGGAACCTAATCTTACCGGTTTCCCCCCCCCCCCCCCCCCCCCCCGCCCCCTTGGACTCCATCCAGTTGGCAGCCCTCTTTGACCGTTTGACCCTTCTCTCTGTTAGAGATCAGATCATAGCCTGATCAGGGGCAGCAGGGCAGGTGGCCTGGTGCAGTCGGACTGCACAGTCGGATTGCCACGTGGCAGTCCGACCTGCAGCAGGCAGTCGGCTGCATTTAATGTAGTGCAGCCGACTGGGCATTTCTGGCGCCCTGTTTTTTGTCCCGTTTTCGGCTATTTATACCCGACTTCTTCAGCAGTCTGGTACACTTCTCTGCTCGCAGATTACAGACCGGTGACACGCGCAGATTCCGTCTCTGTTCGCAGATTTCAGACAGGAGACAGTGCAGACTGCAGCGGACTTTGAGGTGAACAGCAGGTTGCATCGTCGAGGTGGAGACACGCAGTCCAGCGCACTGCGCCCGTGTATATATCGGCATATCTTTGTATTCAGCACTCTTTATACAGCAGATCTTCATCGTCCATTGTCTCTTTCTCTCTCTTCTCTCTCTGTGTTCTCTCTCTCTCAGTCCTACGCTTCCGCACCGCTGCACTCTGACATGGTATCAGAGCAGTGTTTGAGGGCTGACTGAGCGCAGAATCAACCTGAAGAGGAGTTTCCATCGCGACACAAATTTGCGTTTTTTGCGTTTAAGGGCAAACAGGAGGGCTGCGCCTTGGAACAAGGCTGAAACGAGTGTGGGCGCACAGGTAAGGAGTACAGGTGGTGGATTTGCTGCTGTTTACTGCTGTTTGACGCGGAGGAAGTTTGAGTTTTCAGCCTACAAGTGCAGGTTTTGCTTTTTCATCGCCTCCGGCGGGTGAAGAAGATTCAGGACGCAGAAGAGCCGTAGCAGGCTGAGTTTTCCCAGTCAGAGGGGGCTGCTTTTGCGTTTGTGAAGGCATTGCAGGTGAAGATGTCTACAGAGATTGACTTGGAGTTCCAGGCGATTATGGACCGCGGAAGGTGCCTGTCTTACTGGCTCTTCCTGCAGATCAGAAGCTCGACGGCGACAATTACCGCATTTGGCGCGTCATGATGTTGGCCATCCTTGAGTCCTATGATTTGGCAGAGTTGGTACAGGAGGAGATTGACCGGCCCTCGGTAAGAGATGAGTCCAAACTCTCTTCCGATGCTCGTGTGGAGTTGGCCAAGGCCCAGTCTCATTGGGACAAACTGAATGCCAGGATTCGATCCTTTCTCTTTCTATCATGCACTACAGCCGTGATTGCTCACATCGAGCACTTGACGGTGGCTCGGGAGATATGGCTGGAGCTTGATCAGATGTACAATCGGATGACCCTAATGAAGCGGGTTTCTTTGGAGGTACAGATGCGGACCTTGTCCGTAAATAAGTCTTCTTCGCTGTGGGAGCACATTAACAAGCTAAGGCAGCTTCAGATGCAGGTTCAGAATGCGGGGAAGCCGATTTCCTCCGAAGACATGGCGATCACACTATTGTCCCAGTTGCCGCCACGATTCGGTACATTTTACTCTGCCCTTATTGCTTCGGGGCGAGAGTCTACTCTTCGTTGGGAAGAGTTGGTTCCTATGGTCTTGGACCAAGAGAAACAGTTAAAGGGACAGAATGCTTCCAAGTCGGAGGTGCTGATAGGTCAAGCCTCTCAGAAGAAGGGGAAGGACCAAAAGAAGAAGAAGGGGGATAACAAGTCCAAGAAGGACAAAGACAAAGACTCCACATGCCATATTTGTGGAAAGACTGGCCATTGGAAGAAGGATTGCCCTGACCATGTCAGAGTGCAGCGGTGCGGAAGCGTAGGACTGAGAGAGAGAGAACGCAGAGAGATCCAGTACCACTTCATCCGAGAGAAGCTTCTGGATGAGACCATCACTGTGGAGTACTGCAAGACGGAGGACAATCTTGCGGATTTGTTTACGAAGGCACTTCCTCAGGCTCTACTTCGGAGACATTCGAGATCCCTCAGGCTTTTGCCCTGCCCAGGCTCTGAGAGGGGGTGTTAGAGATCAAATCATAGCCTGATCAGGGGCAGCAGGGCAGGTGGCCTGGTGCAGTCGGACAGACAGTTGGACTGCACAGTCGGACTGCCACGTGGCAGTCCGACCTGCAGCAGGCAGTCGGCTGCATTTAATGCAGCCGACTGGGCATTTCTGGTGCCCTGTTTTTTGTCTCGTTTTCGGCTATTTATACTCGACTTCTTCAGCAGTCTGATACACTTCTTTGCTCGCAGATTACAGACCGGTGACACGCGCAGATTCCGTCTCTGTTCGCAGATTTCAGACAGGAGGCAGTGCAGACTGCAGCGGACTTCGAGGTGAACAGCAGGTTGCATCGTCGAGGTGGAGACACGCAATCCAGCGCACTGCGCCCGTGTATATATCGGCATATCTTTGTATTCAGCACTCTTTATACAGCAGATCTTCATCGTCCACTGTCTCTTTCTTTCTCTTCTCTCTCTCTCAGTCCTACGCTTCCGCACCGCTGCACTCTGACACTCTCATCTGCAAAAGGTGCTCCTCTCCGCCATGCTGCCACACCAATTGAGCAAGCATTTGCCATTCTCATCTTCCTCTCTTGGATCTTGAATTGACTTGTGATTTGTCATTCTCGTCTCCCATCCCCTCTTTCTCGCACCCTATCAAAGCATTTGCCATTCTCATCTCCCATCCCATCTCTCTCACTCTTGCTCTTTCAACTTTACCCCAACCCTTTGGCCTCTCCTCTCTTTCAACTTTCAAGTTTCAAGAGTCAAGACTCAAGCGTCTCTCTCTCTCTCTCTCTCTCTCTCTCTCTCTCTCTCCCCGGGCCTCTTCATCTGTCATTGGCACCATGACTCGAGGCCTTCAATTTGCATGCGATCCATCAGGAGAGGGATACAAAGAAGTCCAACCATTGGACATGCAAGTATTGCAGGAAGCGCTATACAAGTGGTACAACTTGACTTCTCCAACATGCAAGGAGATCCCTCAAAACATCACGGAGGAGATTATCCACAAGAGGAGTAGGAAGTGGCTCTTGGCACCAACTCCTATGCATACTAACGAGGAAGAATTGAATGTGGGCGTGTCTTCAACCGATGTGGGAGAGGCCTCTATCATTGGTGGTGGGGGCTCCACATCCACATCCATCTGTGGTAAAAGACAAGGAGTGGAGGCTCATGCAATGCTGGAGAGACAATCCTCTCTCTCTCTCTCTCTCTCTCAAGCTCGCGGTTATGTGCATGAATTGGTTGCCTTTTTTAGAGAAAGGCAACGACTTGCGGACATTGAAATTGCACACACGGTGATTGAGTGCAATTTTGTATTCAATGTTCTAAAGCAAGAGCAATGGAAGATGGTAAAAGGCATTGCCAATGTGATCCATGTGAAGGATGGACCGGTGTCACATCCAACGACACAAGTACGAAAAAGATTGATGAAAAGGAGGAGAAGATTGATAGAGCCCTTGATCCTATTCAGGACACATGGATAAAATATGATTGCTCCATTCTCACTGACGGATGGAGTGATCATAAGAAACGGGGCATCATCAACATACATGTCTCATGTCCACTCGGTACTTACTTTTTGTAGGCCATAGATATTAGCAAGAGGGGAAGGAAAATGACGGGCGCATTCATCTACTGCCACATTCGGCAAGCTATCATTGAGGTATACATTGGCTTTTAATTGATTTATCCATAACTATCTATTTGCCTGTTCTAATTTCTCTCTAGAGTCTAATATCTATCTCGATTCTCTCTTTTCCCTTGGGCCCCAACCCCCATCTCTCTTCATTTTTGAATCTTGAAAGTTGAAACTCGAAAGGCTTAACTCTCTCTTTCTCTCTCTAACCTCTAAGTATTGCTAGTATACTTGTAAATTTGTAAATTGTGGTTGTAGGTGGGCCCCTCGAATGTGGTGCAAGTTGTTATCGACAATGCATCTAATTATCGGTGCATGGGCCGTTTGCTTAAGGCGGAGTTTCCCATGATTGTGTGGACTCCATGTGCATGTCATTGTTTGGACTTGCTCATGGAGGACATTGGAAAGCTCAAGTGGGTGAAGAGGGTGGTCCGCAAAGCTACAATAGTTGTTACTTTCTTTATGGTGGTAAAGGTAAAGGTGCTTACGATGTATCGTGAGTATAGCACACTTGAGTTGAAGAAGCCTTCTTCAACTCGCTTTGCTTACATGTGGTTATTGCTGGAGTGTCCTTGTGAGGTGCGGTCCCAGAGTAGTGTCCACTCTATTGAATGAGTTAGGTGACCATGAGAGAGAGGAGGCCAAAGCCATGCATCACTCGTGCTTTAACGAGCAGTTTTGGCAAAAAGTCAGTCGTTGTCATTGTCATGACTCCCTTTTATAGGGTGTTGTGTATGAGTGATTGCGAGGGGTCCACCATGGGCCTTCTTGTTCACTTATTTAGAGTGGCATTGGTGGAGGCACGTGCTTCTACAGTGATCATAGAGACACAACGTGCACATGTTTTAGAAGATAGTAGAGAGGAGATAGGCATGGATGCATAAGCCCATACATGGTTTTGCCGCATTGGTACATCGGGCCTATAAGTCACTGGCGGTCATAGATGATAGAGAGCTCGGTTCGGACCAGCTTGCTTATTTGACTCGTGTGGTCCCTGTGGATGACCACAATGCAGTGCTGGAGGAGCTAGGATGCTATGCAGATCAGAGAGGGCATGTGGCTTTTGTTTCTCCCACTTGTTGGAGAAGAGAGACACTTATGAAACCTTTATTTTGTTCGTAAAACTTTGGATATGCACCCTTTAGCCCTTAGCCATGAGGGTCCTTGCCCAGGATTGCTCTTCGGGTGCATGTGAGAGAAACTTGAGTGTCTATTCTCTCATTCACAAAGATTCGCAATTGGCTTAGCACACAAAAGTTAGAGTGGCTAGTCTATTGTTGCGCTAACTTATGTATGACGAGGGCTCGAGCCTGGGTAGTCCGAAGTAGGTAAAGTTCAATTACTCAACCATAAAATTTAAAATTTATTGTTTTGAATTTTGAACTTTGAAGTTTATACTTTACTATTTAGACTTTTCATTTACAATCTTACATGCATTGTGTAGGTGAATGTTGATACATTCAAGTTGATGAGCGACTCTCTTCCAAGTGTACATTAGGAGATGGAGATGCTCTATAGAGAGCTTATAGCAGCAAATACTCGTGACACTCACAGTCAGTGTAGTCGTGGGCGAGGAGTTCGAGTAGGTGGTAGTAGGAGCATGGTCATTCGACGCCCTCCAACATTGAGGAGGGGTGGTTCGAGTGGCTTGCAGACATATGTAAGATGGGGCTCTAGTAGCTCGCATCCTATGCCTCATGATGACATCCCCTCTTGCCTATATGGCCGCCATCTAGGGAGTCATCATTTGATGATGATGGTAACCTCACTAGTGAGTACGAGTATGAGTGTGTCTTATCATCCGATGCCAAGGAGTCATCTTCATACTCTCATGATGAGCATTTAGATGGTTCTAATGATGATGATGATAGTGATGCCTCGTCATAGATTCATAGGTCTCTTTCTTTTTTGTTTCTACTATTATTGTATCCACATGGATGATGCTACCATGATACACTAGACTGTAGTAGTTGCATGATGTATTGCATGTTTCGTGCAACCCATGCGACCGCGATGGTCACCCTCGTGTATTCATCTTATTTTGTAATGAAATGACTATTTTCACTTTAAACATGTATTCTATTATTTAATGATTTATGGTTTAAAAAAATCATGATAATTTTTTTTCGTATCAATATTTTACCGTACCTTATAAAATCATAAGGTACCGTTTATTACTGTATTTTATCATACTGTACCATATCATACCTTTCGTACTTGACAACTATGTCCACTCCTTGTGTCACCTTGTCATTCTGGGTGATTGATTGTTTTGTATTGACTTTCACAGTTCAATGCTCAGGGAAATAAGATGCACATGATCGCATTGATATCTTGTAAGCAAAAGGAGGCTATAAGACCTCATGAATCAATAAGCCCTGTTTGAGAACACATTGCAATATGCTATGAAGGTTTCCCCCACCTACTTTCAAGTCTAGTGGCTTCCATGACCCTTAGCTCCGCAGGCCGCCTCACCAAGAGACAAAGTTTGTTAGATACCACCTTTTTGGTAGTTTGCTACACCAAGAGATAGAGGTTGTTCGACTCCTTTGGCTTCATAGTTCACTCCATTAAGGGACAATGGTTGTTAGTTACGACCTCTTTGGTACTTTGCTAAATTGAAAGACACAGATTGTTTGACTTCTTTGGCTTTGCAGTCTACTCCACCAAGGGAGAGAGATTGTTATCCACCCGTAGCTCCATAGGGTTTCACATATTCACTTCTCCCTCGTATGACTCCATGGACACTAACTCTGATGAGGCTATTGAGGAGATAATTTGTGATACCCTTCCTACCATCACTCTTGTGCTCACATTCAAAAGGTCACCTCTAGGAGCTATCTAGCCTCTATTCCATTGCAGCCTTAGGTACCTTCTTTTGGCAACACCATCGGTCCCTCCATCATTGGACACATCTGAGGCTGTCATTCATGAGTTTTTGGATTCTCTCTCTCCTTTCTGAGAGGGGGATCTTTCTCCTCTAGTTTTAGAGGGGGTCACTGTAAAGAAATACCCTAACATAGAAACATAAATAGAAACCGTACGACAAAGCACAGACTGATAAAAGAACACAGTTAGGGTTAGGGTAACTCAGAGACAATGAACACAGTGAATGAGTGAAGTGATATGACTATTGAATATACGATGCTCATGCAACAAACACACTATGTAGTGAATGAATACTGTACCTTGAACTCTTGTATCTCAAGGATCAGGGCAGGGGTAATGAGCTGGAGAGTGTGTCGTACTCTGAACGGATCTCGAATTGCAGCAAGGCAGCCTCCGGATGTAACACCAGCAAACGCAACAGTGAGAAGCTGGGTCTGGTGCAGATAGCAATGAGGAGAGAGAAAGACTAAAAACGCAGGCAACAAGTGAGAGACTAAAAACGTAGGCAGTACAGCATGCAGGAGAGAGAAAGTCTAAAAACGCAGACTATAGGACTGTGATGACATGGTAGGCTGTACGGCAGTAGGTTTGCACAGGAACAACAGTCGCCTAGCTGGAATCAGCTCCAAACTGCGTGAAGATGGCTGGAAATCAGGCACCAACTGATGGAGACAGTAATGGACAGCTTCGGCTGAGATGTCCTCTGCAAACGGGGTGTGGGCAGCAATCTGAAACACCTGAAATTTGCAAAAACGAGATTGTAGACAGAATGGAGGGCAACATACGTATTTATAGAAAGTTTGGGCCCTCCCAAGTGGGTTTGTGCTTATGGGACACAGAAACTCTCTAGGATCGCGTTTCTTTTAAATAAACAAGGTTTCTTCATTAATTAAGCATGTTTTGGGGCTATTTAAGTAAAGCTAATGCATTTTTAGCTCAACATCCTCTCTTAAGCCCAACATCGGTGCCATGAGAATAGAGGCCAGTCAAGCCCTTTCTTGGTTTATCTTTTACCCCAAGGCGTCCCACCCCAAAGCAGCCAGAGCATCAGACAAAGGGTGCATGTCGGCTGCCCAGTGGTTTACTAAGACTACAGAGGCGATGGTTATCTTACCAAGGGAGTCCAAGTGATCACCTTAGAGAGGACAAGGCATTGGACAAAGGGTGCACGTCAGCTACCCAGTAGCCTACCAAGCCCTACAAAGGTGAATGGAATCAGCTATGGATTTTTTTTTTGGGTTAAAAAAAAAAAGGGCTTTTTAGGTTTGATAGATTAAGCAAGCATTAAGTAAGGGTTTCAAATTTGTTTTCCTCCTATTGAGTATTCGTGCCCCAAATGGGAGAGTGATAAGGGACATTCAGACCGAAGACCTTCACAAGACAAGCATACTATCCCTGCTGTTATTGGGTGTCGGTGAAAAAGAAAATGGCGAAGGTGGGTGTATAGCAAATATATCAAGCAAGCAAGACAAGCAAAGCAAGCAAGCAAGTTGGGAAAGATTGCCATGTGCAATGCCACGAATATGGTGGATCCGAATGTTGACCACTGCAAATGACCGAAAAGGGATAAATGCGCACAGATGCATGTTTACATAAATAGAATGCCAATGCACGGGGTAATGCAAAGGGACATGCAAGATATCATGCTCATGCAATATGCTATGCAACGGTGCCACTTGGACAGTGCCTCCGCAGGAAAATTATTCATTTGTCCAAGTGTCCTTTTACAATCATGTCATCTTGACAGTGCGGATGAAGTTAGAAATGTCCATAATACAATATAAAAGAATAAATGAATGTAATGTAAAAAAGAAACTGTAAGCATCATCACTGTCACTATCAAGAGTAGAAGCCGCCCTCTCTCAAACTTGAAGGGAAAGCAAGAGGGAAGCACCCTCTCCCCGTCAAGTTGAAGTAGGGGAGGGTGTACCCAAGCCGATCCTGGGTAGAAGGTACTGAAGAACCGGCCGGTTGATCACTTTGGTCAAGATATTTGCAAAATTATCTGATGATGGCATAAACTCTAGGCGAATAGTGCCTAGCTCAACTTGCTCTTTGGAAAAGTGGAAATGGAATCCCACATGTTGTGTCTGTGGTGTGATGGTTGGATTGCTCGCAAGGGCAATGGTACTCTAGTTGTCATAGTAGACAACTATGGGAGAGTCACATGGAAAGTGAAGCGCTGCCAGTAAACTCCTCAGATAGATAGCCTCGGTGGTGCCATTGAAGAGAGCTCAACACTCAGCCTTGGCCGTGGAAGCCGCCACTGTCTCTTGCTTACGGCTGGACCAAGAAATGGGAGTCGTGCCCAAGGTAAAGAGATAGCTGCCATGGGAACGCCGGGTGTCGGGATCTCCTGCCCAATTAAAATCAGTGTACCCTTGCAAACATAAACTGGAACCATATGTCAAACCATAAGAATAAGTACACTGCAAATAACGCAATACACGAAGATATGCAATCCATTGTGACATCCTGGGTGTTGTGAAATACTGATTGAGTATGCTAATTGAGTAAGCTAAATCTGGCCTAGTGTGAATTAACCAAAGAAGTTTTCTTACAATAGAACGATAGGCATGTTCATCGAAGGGTTGTCCTAGGGTATCCTTCGACAAGTGGACAGTAGGATCTAGAGGCGTGGCCACTGGCCATGTCTGATTCGAAGTGTACTGTTTCGCGAACTGAAATGTGTAGTTCTGTCGTGACACAAAATACAGCCCCCAAAACGAACTATCTCCATCCCCAAGAAATAGGACAACAAACCAAGGCTCGTCATCTCAAATGTAACTTTAAACTTAGCCTTGATTTCCGCTATGGTAGCAGTATCTAAGCTTGTGATGAGTAAGTCATCAACGTATAGCAGGATATAGCTAACCCCCTTTGCAGTAGATCGAATATATAAGTTTGGGTCATAAGGGGTAGAATGGTATCCGTGAGTCTGCAATAACTCATTCATCCTATGGAACCAAGATGGTGGGGCTTGTTTCAGCCCATAAAGAGCTTTATGCTAGCAGAATACCTTATCCCTAGGGTTCCCTGAAGGAAAGGCCGGTGGCTACTCCACATAGACTTCCTCCTCTAAGAAACCGTTCAAGAAGTCACTCTTGACATCCATTTGATGTATCGGCCAACTATGGTGAGTGGCTAGTGTGAGTAGCAAACGAAAGGAAGTCAACTGCTAGTAGGGGCGAAGGTCTCTTCATAATCAATGCTATACTTCTGTCGAAACCCTTGCACGATAAGGTGAGCCTTGTACTTGTCTAAAGTCCCATAAACTTTTAGCTTGGTTTGGAAAATCCACTTTGTTCCGATGACTTTCTTGTGGCTCGGACGATTCACTAATGTCCAAGTCTCATTTCGGTCAATGCTCTTTAGCTCCTTCTCCATGGCCTCTCGCCATTGAGAGTGTTGAAGAGCCTCCTGCCATGTATCTGGCTCAGAATGCGCTATATAATTAGGTGTAAACAACGACGCAAATGATGCCTGAGGAGCAAGCCGGGCAGATCTTCTAGGTCCCTTCGGAGTGGAATCCGGTAGTAGGATCCCCGAATCCCACATGGTTTGCTAGTACTAGTGAGGTAATGGGTCTCGCGGAGGGGCCTGGGAGCAGAAGAATCAGCGGAAATGTCGGGAGCGGAAAGTAGGCCAAGCTCTGCAAGCACGATCTCTTATGATGTGGAAGATGGAATCGGATTGGAATTCGGTGCAGAGGACTGCACAATATCCCTCTCTTCAAAGACAACATCCCGCCTAATGATCACCTTGTTTGGAGGATCAAACAAACGATAGGATTTCGCTTCAGAGGAATATTCCACAAAAATAAGGAGATTAGCTTAGGGAGTGAGCGTTCCTATCTTGTCATCAGGCGCGTGTGTGTGTACGCATGACACTCGAAGACTCTGAAGTGGGAAATAACAGGCCGAGAGCCAAAAAATGGCTCCTACGCGGTCTTCTGAGGAAGAGCCGTAGTGGGGCACTGGTTGAGGATGTACACCGAAGTGTTAATAGCCTTGACCCAAAGGCACTCAGGGAGCTCTACTGCGAACAGCATAGAGCGTGCCATTTCCATGACTGTCCGGTTCCTACGCCCTGCGACTCCATTCTAAGAAGGTGAGTTGGTAGAGGTGAGCTGGCGGGAGATGCCATGCTTCTGTGGAAACTCAGAAAACTCGTGGGAGATGAACTCACCACCGCTATCACTCCTCATGCAATTGACACGACGACTAGTTTGGTTATGAACTAGCAGCACCCAAGTAGAAAAATATGTGAAAGCATCTGACTTATGCTTGAGAAAATACACCCACATGTATCTAGAATGATCATCCACTATAAAAAAGAAGTACAACACACCGTTCAAGGCGGCAGTGGATGTCGGCCCACAAAGATCAACATGAATCAATCTAAGAAGCACCTCAACATGATGTGAGGTTTGTTGAGGGACTGTCAAAACACAGGAGGCTAAAGACTCGTTGGCAGCTCTAGATGCAAATACTGATGATGACAGACCTCCTACTGCTGGAGACGCAGGTATGGGACATCCAGAAAAGTGCAGCAGGCAGCATTCAGGTTGCAGCCTGAAAACACAGCTGAATGTCAGTGATCCCCTAGATCCATCCTGCACACATACACAAGCATACAAGCATAAAGAACAAACATAAGGACTAACACTGAGCTCAGACCCAGCCAAAGAGAGAGATGCATCATGAGCACCCTTTCACTATAGAGGAGCGTCAGCTGCAGTTGTAGTTTATGATATTACAAACCAGGAAACATATCAGAAAGCTCAATTTTGGGTCAATGAGCTTCAGAAACATGGAAGTCCAAACATTGTCATGGCACTTACGGGAAATAAAACAGATTTGAATGCTTCATGAGTTGTTGCAATAAAAAAGCTTGGAGCTTTTGAGAGTTGCTGTTACCTTTTCAGGACAAAGAAACAAATGAGAGTTACCATTCTTCATCTTGTCTTTAACATGAAAGCGCTCTGAAGTCTCGGTATTGTTGAGGGCCTTCAGCATATTGGATTTGGAATAGAGTTTTACCTCCAATACACACTGGTTCTGATTGTACTGATAGCTATACTGGTTCTGAGTGCCTATCATGTGTTGATTCATCGTTTCAAGTTGGAGCACTATAAGCTTGTGTTTGTCTGATTGTATTGACAGCTATACTGGTCGTGAGTGCCTATCATGTGTTGATTCATCACTTCAAGTTGGAGCACTATAAGTGTGTGACTGCAGTGGACTACCATGTTATGTGCATTGAAGTCAAAGAGTTGGAGCGAGCATCGTGGAGTGTGAGCATAGCTCTGAGATGTGTTAAGAGTTTGTTCCGAGCATTGAGTAGCCGGGCGAATTCGAGTTTGTGTAAACAACTTTTGTGAATCAATAAATCAAATCGTTTTGAGTTCTTTGAGTGTTTGCTTTCTTTCATGCTTGTGGTATGGTGATGCTTCCCGAGTTGACATGCTTTATAAACATCGCGAGCTAGCTTCAGGCGTGGAAGGCCCTTGTCAAAAGATGACGTACTAGCGAGAGAGTAGGGTTTGCGGGGAGGAACATGAAGTGAACTTGGCAAACATGGAGAAGAGAAGAGAAGAGAGAAGAAACTCTGATGAATGGAATGATGAAGTTCCGAATCATGGAGTGAATGTGATACAAGGGAACAAGGGTGCCGTAGCACAAGAAAGATGATGAAGACAGCCACGAACCACGAACCGCAATGTCCTCCTGAAGGGGGGTGAGGGTAGTGGAGAGACTGGAGAGAAGAGGTGATGGACTGAATGAATCAGCCGTGAGGAATAAATGAGAGAGTGGCTTATAAGTAGGCACAGTCAATCTAGGATGGCGCCCCTTTTTGGGGCTGCAAACCCTAAACGCAAACCGAAAAAACGCAAACTGTAGGTGAAGGATGAAGGGTCTCTCAACACCCCCTCTCGGGCCCAAAAAGGGGAACAAGAGAAGAGTGAGGTAAAGATGCAATGCTACATGCTGAAGAATACTCATGGAGTAGGTGCCACTTGGACAGTGTCCCTCGTGGAGAAATTGTTCACTTGCCGAAGTGCCCTAGTACAAAGATGATGAAAACATGCAATGCATAGGAGGAATGTCGGACTTTGTGTGGTGCCGAGTGTTGGGAATAAAGGGCCATCGTGCCTTTTGTATGTGCACGGGTGTGAACACACCCTTAGCACATTGTACTTTCATACATATATCTGTCTAAAACCTAAAGTGGTACTCTTGTCATTGTACCAAAAAACGTATTCACTCTACTCTGCTCACTCGCACTCTCTCTGTCTCTCTCATTGCGCGTAAGGTCTGTCTACCTTGATCTCCGTGCCTATCCTTTCCCTACAAACTGGTATCAGAGCCACAATGGTTTGCTTAGGCCACAAGCATTAGTTGCCAGTTGCAAGCCTGACAGACGAGAAGCTGTTGACCAGAGGCTATAGTTGCAGGAAGAAGTCGCATACAAAAGACCAATGCATAGGTTGTGTAAATAGCCAACGAACAGGTCGTGAAGAAGACCAGTGCGGGTGCTCATGATTGGGCGGCAAGTCCGGTAGCAGCGAGTGGGTGCTGACGAGCTGCGACCAGCCCGTGACGGACAGGCGACGTGCTTCAAACGGAAGCCGGCGGGGTTCTAGGCACACGGGTCACGGCGGCTAGTGCGAACGGCGACGGGACTGCAGCAGGCGTTGACAAGCGCGACCTGCCGGCAGGTGTGACGGTCAGGCAACGCATGGTGGGTCAACAGAACTGTCCCCGTCAGATTTTTTCGAAATTCAACATTTAAAAAAAAAATTGCTTTACCCACTGACGGGGTTTCGGGCACGTAAGCTCAAGATCTCAGATCTGTGCAAAATCGACTCAGAAATTTGGGGCTTTTCTCGAATTTGGGGATCTCAACACAGAATTGGACAATCTGACTCAGAAATTGCAAAGACGGTGCACTTTTGCTCGGGAATTTTGGGGTTTTTTCACATTTTAGTGAAATTCTTTCAATTTCACTAAAATTAATGCATGCAGGACTTGGAAAATTTGGGGATTTGTCCAGATTTGGTGCGAGCAAGATGCAAGAGTGATATTTGTCTCGGAAATTGCAGGAATTTGTGACATTTTGTCCCCGACATTTGGGGCTTTTCATGTACATGCACAAATTGGGCTGAAATTGACCCAATTTCTCGACATTGAGGCACATTGGACCCCGTGCAATTTGGGGCTTTTGCGATTTGGGCAAAATTTGTGCAGCATTTGGTCATTTTATGTATATGCAGGTTGAATTCTGTGCAATTTGGACATCAACACTTGGTGAAATTTGGGGATTTTCCTGAAATTGCTTTATTGGATAGTCCTATGCATGATAGAGGAAACGCAGATGTGTGTTTGACGCTTTTGAGCAAAAATTTTGGGGCTTCTGGCCATTCGTGTCGAATTTTATGCCCGTGGGTACACGTACAACAGAAATTGCAGCTGAAATTTTGGGATTTCTCATGTAATGTGATGCACATGCCCTTTGGAACAGCTGTAATCAGTTGGATAATGCTGTAGCACTTGGTTTGCTGCTTCTGAAAACTGAATTACAGATCTGAAATCTGTACTTCTGCGTGGTCATTTATTGCTGATTGGTACTTGTTTGTACCTTCGTCACTTGGGTGACAATTTGGGTCTGCATTTACTGGTTTTTTGGTCACATTTGAGCTGAAAACCATGGCTGGCAGCAATGACAGCAGTAATTTGATGCATATAAAGAAGCTTGAAGGCGCACATAATTTTGTAGTGTGGCAAAAACAGTGCTACAATATCCTGTTACAAAAGAAGTAGGCAAAGCCGATCAAAACTAAAGGGGCAAAGCTTGCGGACATGGATCAGGACGATTGGGATGAGTTGAATGAGCTTGCACGCTCAACCATAGAGCTATCGATTTCTGATGCCTTGCTCTTCAACATTGAAGGTTTGGATTCTGCATATGCTATATGGACTAGACTGGAAGAACTGTATGCACAGAAGAGTGCTGCAAGTAAAGTGTATTGGTTGAAAAAGCTTATGGATTTGCACATGAAAGAAGGTACAGCAATGTCTACTTACTTGAGTGAGTTTAACTCCATTTTCAGCCAGCTGGTTGCCTTGAAGTTCATGATTGATGAGGATTTTAAGGCTACTTTTTTGCTTTCCACTCTACCAGAGAGTTGGGATACATTCAGAACTGCTATGAGCAATTCTAATGTGGTCCTTTTGTATGCTGATGTAGAGAGTGCTCTACTTATGGAAGAGATGAATCGGTAGAACAATGCATCCGGTAAGTCTTCCAGTGCTTTGCATACTAGGGACAGATCACAGCAAAAGGGCAAATATGATGGCAAGGGACGCAGTAAATCATGTGGAAAAGATGTTGAATGCCATCATTGTGGCAAGAAGGGTCACTTTAAACGTGATTGCTACAAATGGAAGAAAGAGAAAGCAAAAGACAAGAAGACAGATGACTGCAAGGAAGAGAAGAAGGACAGTCAACCTAAGAAAAGCAGTGTAAAAATTGAAGAGGTGAATGTAGTCACTCATGACAGTGACAGTGGGAGTGATGTACTCTTTGTCTCTTCACATTTTGGTGCACATACTCTACTTGCAGATACAGATGATGACATGTATACATGGATTCTTGATTCAAGTGCTTCCTTTCATGTCACTCCTCATTGTGAGTGGTTTTCCGCGTATACAGGGGGTCGACATGGTGTTTTCCATCTTGGGGACAACTATGCATGTGAGATTGCAGGTATTGGCAGTGTGCAGTTAGAGTTTCGACATGTACGGCATGTACCTTAGCTCAAGAAGAGCTTGATTAGCATAGGGCAGCTAGATGATGATGGTTTTCATACCACCTTTGGTGATGGAAAATGGAAGATCTGTAAGGGATCTAGGGTTATTGCTAGAGGTTGCAAGAGTGATATGTTGTATCCACTTATGTATCTAGTGTGTGTGACCATGTTGTTGCCGTGATCGAGTAGCCAAGTGTTTCTTTGTGGCATGGCCGGTTGGGACACATGAGTCAAAAAGGAATGAAAGTGCTTTCTCGTTTGGGTTACTTGCCTTGTCTTCGTTATGCTGATTTTGAGCACTGTGATCATTGTATTTATGGCAAACATGCACAGACTTCTCACAAAAAGTCTCTTTCTTTGAAATCTTATCCTCTAGAATTAGTACATTCGGATGTATGTCAAATGCCAGGATTATCTTCAGGGGAAAAGAAATATTTTGTCACCTTTGTCGATGATGCTATACGAAAAGTATGGGTTTACCCTATTCGTAGCAAAGATGAAGTGCTTGACAAGTTTAAAAAATTCTTGGCATTGGCTGAAAATCAGACAGATAAGACACTTGTGTCTTCGCTCTGACAATGGTGGGGAATATGTGTCCAAAGCCTTTCAGGCATTTTTTGACAGCAAAGGGATAAAGAGGGAGCTCACAGCCCCTCATAATCCACCCCAAAATGGAGTTGCAGAGCGTATGAATCGGACCATACAGGATAAGGTTCGTACGATGCTGTCTCATGCTGCATTACTCCATGGTTTTTGGGCAGAGGCTGTTATGACAGCCGTTCACTTGATTAATCGGTCACCAAACAAGTCTTTTTGGGGGGGGGGGGGGGAGGGGAAGTTCCCCAAGAAGTGTGGTCGGGCAAGCCACCTTCATATGCTCATCTGAAAGTGTTTGGCTGCGAGGCTTTTGTGCACATTCGTAAAGAAAAACACAGCGAATTTGAACCAAAGTCGTGTAAATGCATTTTCCTAGGATATAGTGACGAGGGTGAAATGGGGTATAAATTGTGGGATCCCGAGAAAAGGAAAATAGTATGCAGCAATGACGTTATCTTCCGGGAAGATCGCATGCACAAACACCCCGAAAAGACTGAGGAGGTCCATAGGGTTGTTTTCCGGGAAGAAATACCTTTTTGGACAGCAAAATGTGCCCGCTGTACAGCAACAAATACCTGCTGTAACTGTAAATGAACCTGTAAATGCAAGAAATGATCAGCCAGTTATTGCCCATGAAAATGAGCCATTACATGTGCAGGAACAGCCAGGACAGCAAGCTGTTAACGCTGATTTGCAGGCTGAAGTGCTAGGACAGCATGCTGAAAATGGAAATTTGCAGGAACAGCCAGCAAACAATGACCATTGGGTTAGGAGATCGTCTAGGGCTACTAGACAACCTGACAGATTTGTTCCTGGTGCAATTAATATGGTTGAGTATGACATGTTGATAGACTGTGGTGAACCGTCTTGCTTCAAGGAAGCAATGGACAGATAGGATAGCAAGAAATGGTATAAAGCCATGCTGTCAGAGATGGAATCTCTTGAAAAAAATGGCACTTGGGACTTGGTGTAGTTGCCTAAAGGGCAGAAAACCCTTCCATGCAAATGGGTTTACAAAATAAAGGTCACTTCTGGTTCCTCACCTAAGTACAAAGCAAGATTGTTTGCAAAGGGGTACAAGCAGGAGCATGGAATTGACTTTGATGAGATTTTCTCTCCTGTAGTCAAGATGACTACATTGAGAACCATTTTGGGCTTGGTTGCAGTTGACAATATGGAGCTCATACAGATGGATGTAAAGACTGCGTTTTTACATGGTGATCTGCATGAAGACATATGTATGCAGCAACCTGAAGGGTTTGTTGAACAAGGGAAGGAAAAAATGGTATGTAAACTCAAAAGGAGTTTGTATGGGCTGAAACAAGTACCAAGAGAATGGTATCATAAGTTTGATACATTCATGCAGTCCCAAGGCTTTCATAGAAGTCAAGTGGATCACTGCTTGTACACCAAGAAGGCAGCAGATGGCAGCGTGATTATCTTGGTTTTGTATATTGATGATATGCTGATTGCTGGCAGGGATACTCATGCCTTGGATTCATTGAAGCAAAGTCTTCATGGCAGCTTTGACATGAAGGATCTTGGTGATGCAAATAATATTCTTGGCATGCGAATACTCAAAGATAGATCTAAAGGCTTACTCTATCTATCTCAGTAGGAGTATATCTCCAAAGTTTTGTAGCGTTTCAATATGGAGGCGGGGAAAACAATTGGGGTTCCATTGCCTCCATATGTGAATCTCAGTGCAGAGGACAACCCTACATCTGATGATGAGGAGGCTGAAATGGCCAAGATACCATATGCTTCAGCTGTTGGCAGTTTGATGGACGCTATGGTTGCTACACGTCCTGACATTGCTTTTGCAGTGGGAGTGGTTAGCAGATACATAGCAACCCCTGGCAAGAAGCATTGGGATGCAATGAAAGGTATTACTTTGCTCACTCGCACTCTCTGTGTCTCTCTCACTGCGCGTAAGGTCTGTCTACCTCGATCTCCGTGCCTATCATTTCCCTACACCGAGAACCATAAGGATATGCCCGTACTCGATCTTGGGAGGTGGCTTCATGCTAACCAAGTGACCAAGGCAAGAAGATGTAGAGGACCCCTAAGATCCAAGATTTCCACCGGAAAGGGAACCTGCTGTAAAGACCAGTAGATAGAGTGAATTGGAGAACCCAAAACACAACCTCGGGAGAGAAGCCACTAGCTCCGTGCATCCATGCTGGAAGGAATACAAAGGCCTCGTCACCAAGTCGCAACTGAACCTCCGAGGTTCCAATCTAGGTGGTACCTGAAGATCGTGGGCATCAATAGAAGAGATGACTGGTTGAAGACAGCCACCCCAAGAAAGTAGAGAATGGGTGAAGAGCTTCATGTGGAGTAGGTTCCCCCTCTGAGGTGGGAGGTGTAGGGGCCCCCGCTGAAGTCGAAGAAGAAGTAGATGCCCTCTATGAGGTCAAAGAAATAACATCCCCCTCTGAAGTAGATAGGGAATCCAAAAACTCATGGATCACGAACTCTGAAATGTTTGATGATGAAGGAAGTGCCACCGGTTGTGCCGAAGAAGGTATCTGGGGTGCTGAAGAGCTCCCAAAGGTAGTCTCTCGAACCTGAGTAGTCGAGGGCGGGGAAGGGTGGGGCTCAGAATGAGCAATAAGTGGGAGAAGATTGCCGCTGGCATTGCGATGATCTCTAAGAGGTCGTAGCGTCAATTGATCCTCCATGTGCTCGAAAGGACTTAGTGCGCATCGGATGCATCTTATTGCCTTGAGCATAGTACTCTCATAGCCAATGTAGAACGATCTCTATGGTCCAGAAAGAAGAGGTGGCACAAGGAGTGCTTGGTGGAAGACGCATATACTCCGGAGGGGTGGGGAGCAAAGGTCGAAGTCGGCAAGCATCGGTGGTGTGTCCGGTGACGCCACAGTAGGAGCACCTAGTAGTCTGGTCATCTATTGGTAAAGAAGCCATGGAGACCAGTGTGCCTTGCTGAAGAAAGAAGAGGTCAACCACCATGAATCACAAACCGCAATGTCCGCCTCAAGGGGTGTGAGGGCAGTGTGAAGCACGAACCGCAATGTCTGCCTCAAGTGGTGGGAGGGTAGTGGAAGGGCTGGAAGTAAGCTGCCAGTGAAAGGAGGATGCAACTAGCAGTAAGAGGTTGCAACCAATAGAAAAATGCAGGTGAGGAGAGAAAAAGACTAAAAACGCAGGCAACAGGAGAGAGAAAGACTAAAAACGCAGGCAGCAAGTGAGAGAGAGACTAAAAACGCAGGAAAAAACAGCAGCAGCAGTCAATATGTTGAAATTAGCTCCAAACAGTGTGTGATAGGCTGGTAACAGGTGCCAGACTGTTGTAGACAACAATGGCCAGCTTGGACCGCGATGTCCTCTGTGTTTGGAGTGTGGGTAGCAAGCTGAAATACCTGAAATTTGCAAAAACGAGATTGTTTTCTGAATGGAGAGTGATCAGCAACAATCGCTCTGCTGTAAACAGCTGCAAATTGCAGGTGGAAGGTTGGAAACAGGTGCCAGACTGTAGATGACAGCAAGGGACAACTGAGACTGCGATGTCCTCGCGAAAGGGGTATGGGCAGCAAGCTGAAAACACCTGAAACCTGCAAAAGCGAGATGTTGATGCAGCGGAAGAAGAAGATAAGTGGATGTCGAACCCACCATCGGTCTTTGCCTTCACTGGAGTGGAGGAGCTTTGCCGCTGTTTGAGCAGATCCAGCTCTGATACCATGTCAAAAAGATGACGTACCAACGAGGCAGTAGGGTTTGTGGGGAGGAACACGGAGTGAATTTGGCAAACATGGAGAAGAGAAAAGAAGAGAGGAGAAACTTTGATGAATGGAATGATGAAGTTCCGAATCATGGAGTGAATGTGATACAAGGGAACAAGGGTGCCGTAGCACAAGGAAGATGATGAAGATAGCCACGAACCACGAACCGCAATGTCCTCCTGAAGGGGTGTGAGGGTAGTGGAGAGGCTGGAGAGAAGAGGTGACGGATTGAATGAATCATCCGTGAGGAATAAATGAGAGTGGCTTATAAATAGGCACAATCAATCTAGGATGGCGCCCCTTTTTGGGGCTCCAAATCCTAAACGCAAACCGCAAAAATGCAAAAAACGCAAATTGTAGGTGAAGGGTGAAGGGTTTCTCAACAACCCTTAACCAGCTCACGACGTGACAACTCATAAAGAGAGTCATTACCAAGATGCCCTAAGCGAAAATGCCAGAGGTGCTCATTGTTCGTAAGCTCCTGAGATGTGGCTAAGGCCTGGAAGCTATGGAACACAAAGCCCTCAATTGTCGGCTCGATCAAAAAATGTGTCATGTGGTATAGGCCATTAGGTTGTGCTTCACCATGAGCAATCACTAAACTAGTTTGAGAGTCATGGACCTTAACTG